>NC_039249.1:6919935-7009935 GCF_003368295.1 Carassius auratus | reverse complement strand
AGGCCACTCTGAAAATAAGGACATGTGATGAAAATAATGTGATTTCCTGTTAACTGACCATTTGCCAACAAAAGCAGGACAGCTGACTTTTAAGTGCGGTGCAATATGGAATGAATGATTTTACTGGAGCTTATATCTTTCATGTGGCTTTTTATGTACTGTGGCATAGTATATTACAATAGTTCATATGCTTTTGGACAAAAGCTCGATTGTTATCTCAGATCATATAGACAGGATTGTTTGAATTGGAAAAGCCTGGTGTTTAAGCCAAATGATCGCCTTCATATGGATCATTCCCATCATGACTGTCTGGCAATGCCAGGGATCTTAAAGTTCAAAGTCTATTGCAATGTCACTTTATGTGTTGCATTACTATACAATAAACATATAATAATATTCTGCTTAATCATAAACATATAGATTTTTGTGTTAAGGATTATTGTTGGCATTTTGTATTCTAAATGATTTACTTTCTTAATTCATGTTCCTGGTCTTATTGTGCATGAATTCTCATTGATTGTTATTCAAAATAAAATATTTGTCTTTACAATTTATAATTTTTATGTTTGTTTTGTATTATTATAATTCATCTAATAAATCAAGTGATACATTGCCCTGCATCCGAAGCAACTTTTTATATATATGATGAAATGAGATAAAAAAACATTTAATTAAAATTGTATTCAATATTTATGTTTAATTAAAAACTGAACATTTAATTATCCAATCAATTATTTCAAATAAATTATTAAATATGAATAATACATTAACTAAATAATAAACAAATAAATAATTAAGTATTATTAAATTAAGCACATAACAATTTAATAATATTTAAATTAAATAAGAAAACTGAAAATTAAATTATTAAAATATTTCAAAACGAATTATCAAATATTAATAATAAACGAAGTAAATAATAAACAAATAAATTATTAAGCATTAAATTAATCACATAACAAAAAACTAAAATTACAATTAAATATTTAAATCAAATTAGATACTTAAAATATTATAATTTATATTTATTTATATAATTTATATATATATTATTTATACTTAAATATAATATATAAATGATACTTAAATATCAGTCATCAACCACTTGCCAAACAGCTATTTTCAAGCTATTATAAGTAAATAGAGCTGGACCTCCTCAGTCCACTCCAAACTTACATTCAGTTCTGAATTCATAATAAGATAAAATATCTACTTATCATGATCCAATCTATTCCCACTGGAAAAAGGTTTTCACTGAATATCCTGTATAACACGTTCATTTGAAATGGTTTGTGTGTTGGTGTGTTTTCTTCAGATGGGAGGTGAGCGTGTGGAACCCGTGTTCTGTGTCGTGTGGTGTGGGGTTGCAGACGCGCAGTGTGTCCTGCATGAGGTCTGTGGCGGGAAACCGCACTGAATCTGTGTCCAGGGTAGAGTGTGTGGAGAGAAGACCTCCAGAACTGCAGGCCTGCAACCAGGTGGCCTGTCCACCGGCCTGGGAGGCTGAGGAGTGGCAGCAGGTTAGTCAACCCCTGATCTCAAAAGTCAAAATAGAAATGAAAATGCATCTCCTTGTGAAAACTATAAGCTGGTGCATGGGAATAAATTAGGAGAAAATTAGATGAATCCCGCACACTGCTAATGCATGCAATGTTTTAATGCAACATTTCATGCCAAATGAAAAATGTATGCTGCACAATTTACATTTTTTTATTTTTATGAAAATGACAACGAGGCCACTTTAAAATCTCAATGATTTTTCCTAGACATCAAGGAGAGACTTTTGCATACATTTTCTTGTGTGATTAAAAACAGCACAAGGCACCAGAGATTCACAAAAAAACAAAAACAAAAAAAAACACAGACACATTAAAGGACGTTATTTTCATTGAGCATGTCTTTTTGATCACGGAACATGATGTGGAATTATTTTTATAGCTGTTCTTGAATCTTCACTTGGCTTTCGTTTATTTGGATAGACAACATCTGCACATCAAGTGTCGTGTGGTTGCATTTGCTTGCATGCTGCGCTCTTGTGGTTGTGGTACATGTGGCGAGGGTTGGTCTGTTGGTGTTGATGTTGGTGTTTGTTTGGTCTCTGGGTCAGTGCTCTCATTCGTGTGGCAGAGGCACTCAGTGGCGTAAGGTTTACTGTAAACAGAGACTGGCTTCTGGAAGTTACCGCAGGCTGAGCGACGAGGAGTGCGCTGGAACCAAACCCGACGTCCACAGGACTTGCATCAACCCTGACTGTCTGCTGCCGCGTCTGGAAGGAGGAGAGTGGTCAAAGGTGTGTTTGTGTTACTAACCAAGCTAAACTTTGGGAATATGTTCTCTATGGAATGTTCCCACAACCTTTTTTGGGACACCTTTGAAGGGACAAATACTTTATAAATAATATTTCTCCACAAACAGTGGGTTAAGGCTGGAATACACAACACAATTTTTGCCCAGATCTTTGCACCAATTTGCAGGAGATGATGAATAGCCAGTCCGTAGATTTGGGTTGACACATTTAATAGGAAATCACATCATGTATGATGTTCACCGACTCTGATTTTTTAAGCTTGAGACTATGATTCCATTCAGTTGTAGGAAATCAGACATGCTTGATGTTTTGAGCCGATTTTAAAACCCATATTGTTCGCCTTTGTCATTGAGTGTATGATGCCCAGTTTCTACTATTTACAAAGATAGCTGAGGCATGATGCACAGTGTTTCAAAATCTTTTCAGATATTAAAAGTTGTGTAATGTAATCTAGCCTTTAGTCTGTAGAAATTACAACTGATAAAAGTTTGGGGTCAGTTTTTTTATTCATTTATATATGGTACAATTTTTGTTAAGCATTTTAATTCTTAATGTGTGTTATTTCAATTGTATACTGTACACTATCTTTCAAAAGTTTGGGGTCAGTATTGAAGTTATTCATTTATTAGTTTTTTTGTACGATTGGGAAGCATTTTAATTATATATATGTATTTCAATTATATACAGTTTCAAAAGTTTGGGGTTAGTATTGTATCTATTTACTATTTATTATTATTTTTTGCCACAATTGGGAAGCATTTTGATTATATATGTATTATTTCATTAAACGTACTATTGTTCAAAAGTTTGGGGTTCTATCTATCTATCTATCTATCTATCTATCTATCTATCTATCTATCTATCTATCTATCTATCTATCTATCTATCTATCTATCCATCTATCCATCTATCCATCCATCCATCCATCCATCCATCCATCCATATATATATATATATAATAATTACTTCTGTTGAACAAGAATGCATTAAAAGACTGAAGATTGGAGTAATGATGCTGAAAATTCTGCTGAAATAAATATTGAAAAAATTAGCAGGAATACATTACATTTTACAACATATTCAAACATAACACATATATTTTAAATTGCAATTATATTTCATAACTAGCTTTTATTTATTTATTTATTTATTTTTAATCAAATAATTCCAACTTTGTTAGTATATGAGACTTTTTTCAAAAACTTTTTTTTTTTAATACCTCATAACTCAAATATTTAGGTAGAAAGGTAAATATATTTCTAAAGTGAATATTGTTCCAACTAGATATTTCAGTTTCTTTAATTGCAAGCAACACAAAAGAAACATAAAACAAACAAAAATGTTTTTTTTTTAAAGATGTTAAAGCTTGTTCAGTCAGTTTCAGAATGATTTTCTCCAGCTGATGAGTGATAAAAACATCAACAGCCAATCAGGATGAACCAAATTTTTAAGAGCTCAAGCATTTAAAGTGGCAGTGTAAATGGGCCTTTATATTTTCCATTTTGTGTGTAATCTTTTCTTTAATATAGTTGATTTAATGTATGGATTTGTCCATGTGTGTTTGCAGTGTTCTGTGACGTGTGGAAAAGGTGTTCAGCGGAGGGAACCCGTGTGTAGGAGACAGACGGCCTCTGGTCAGCTGGTCACTCTGGACAGGTCAGCCTGTAGTGACCTTCCTCTTCCTCCCCTGATCAGGAGCTGCCGGATGAGCCCATGCAGCAGTAAGACACTCTATGCTTGCCATCCCATTGTTTTCCAGCCATCCTTTACTTGCCACGTCAGTTTAAGCCTGGATATTTCAGTATGAAGCGTTGGATTTCTTGCACATTTCATGTAAATTATGGCCGTAATTTAACTTAGAACTGACCTCTATTTGATCTTGCTCTCACTATAGTCTCCATGCATTCTGATAGCAGCACAAGGGAAATTTCATAAAAAGATTTCGGGACTCCCTGACGTTTTAATCTCTAGTAACAGCACAATCCTACTTGGGTTTCATCTCAAGTTTCTCAAATAAAAAGCAGGGTTCTGTAGGTATCACTTAGCATGTTATTATTATTCTCATGATACCCAAGAACCAATGAACTCTCTGTGGTCATATATGTGAACGTATGAAACTTCCAGAATCGCTCCGAGATGCTTTCAGATTAAGCTTAATGCTGCGGTGCAGAGAGATCGGCCTTGATAATGTTTTGTGCTGGATTTGGTTTATCGGTTTGTATATCTTGATAAGGCTCTGTGGTATGAAGGGACGGTCCCATAGCAGATCAGTCTGCAAGCGGAGAACACATTCACATTGTGCCCTAATGGTTTTCGCTCTTTCACCTAAACTTTCCAAACCCCTTTTTCCCGTGTGATTTGACTTCATTGGGCTCGAAATCAAGAGTCTTGAACTGCTGAGATTATTCGAGGGTTTCTAAAGCGTTCATAACCTCATGCGAAACTAAAGTAATTAGCCCTAACCGATGTTTGAACCGCTTCAACTTCTTCCATCTCTCTCCGCAGAGCACAAGCACACCAAAAAACGTTGCCCTCAGGTCATGGGCCTGAAACGCATCTATATTCAGACCAGACAAGAGAAACGCCTCAGTTTTACCATCGGAGGACGAGCCTACCTTCTTCCCAAGACCTCCGTTGTTATCAAGTGTCCCGTTCGGCATTTCCCTAAAGCTCAGGTCCGCTGGGAGAAGGATGGGAGTGATCTGACCAGCTCCAAACGTCTGAGCATCACCAGATCTGGCGCTTTGAGGATCTACAACCTGGAGGCAGAAGATATCGGACTGTACCGCTGCTGGGCCAACCAAGATTCGGACATCTTCATCCTGAAGCTGATCGGATACAATAATAGGCTCCTGGAACACCCTGAAGGAAAGAGTTTGGCAAGTAGGAGCTTTCATCCGTATGTCAACAAAGAAGGAGGTTTCGTTGGTTCAAAGTGCCATGAGGGGTTTCCACCTGAAAAGAAGGCTCCAAAATCTCCCCCAAGCTGGATGCAAAAAAACGAGTTCTACCGAGATGACGATGGCCAGCCTAAGGAACTCTGGGATACTCTTGCTTTAGGAAACTACGCTTTGGCTTCAGCCGCCAGGAGCCACGCGGGAGCCTTTGTCCTTGATCCTGCACAGTTCGAGGAGCTCGTGAAGAACATCAGTCAGCTGGCCGAGAGCGGAGATGTGACGGATGAAGTGGCATTGCATCTGATTGGAAAACTTATGGAGGATTTGGCTGCCGCGGGGCAAGGGGCACAAACCGAGGAAAGCACTACGACAGGCAATCATTTAGATAAGACGCCAAACACTTCTGAACTTTCTGAGGGAAAGACGCCAAAAAAAGGCAGTCGAGCGGTCATCGTTCGACAAAAGCATCAAGGATCTGCGATGAGCTTCCAGAGGGATCTTCGGATCCATGTGGGCAGGACCGCTTACCTAACCAATGCTACCCACAGCCTGACGCTGATGTGTCCCGCTCAGGGATTGCCACCTCCAGACATCTCCTGGAGCAAAGATGGAGCTCCACTTCAGAACAGCGACAGGTAAAGACAAGCAGATGTAGACGAAGGGGTTGGGGTGCCATACTGTGTCGCAGTTTATCTTTCTTCCTCTCTTCCTTTTTCTTAGGTTACAATTTGTAGGCTTTTTGGTCGTCAGCTTCTTTAAAATCATTTAAATGGCAAGTTTTAAAAAAGAGTTAATTGAAAACATTAATTCTATCATTGTTAACTTCCTCAACTTCTTTGTTAAAAGTATCTTTACTTTTTTTTTTTTTTCGTTTTAGTCATTTTATGTTCATTTGTAAATGTATTTATTTATTTATTAGTCTTAATAAATTCTTTATTTCCATTTTTAGTAATTTCAGTACTTTAGGTATAATTTTATTTTTAAGTTAGCTGCCAAGGCAACATTTAAGTTTTCAAAAATATCATCCTGAATTTTTATATTCATGCTTTTCTCCAAAATATCACCCTTTGAGCTCTACTAAAATAATATGATCAATTATAGGTGAGCTATTCCTTTAAATGTGCCCACATTATGTGGCTCAAAATACTACTAACAGCATAGGCGTTTTTACTCTAACACACCAGAAGAGTGTCTGATTACAAATCTTCTGGAATTCACATGACTTTACTATTTTTTTTTTTTTTTTTTTTGGTTATTATCAACCACAGTTCTTTTAGTCCAACGAACATGATGTTGGAAACGATCAGAGTTCAACTTTAACACCGAAAAGCCATTTTTTCTCTCTTTATAGAAAACAAGGCTCCCTGTGTACCTCTGAGTCCAGCCGTGACTGATCTTGATTGAGCAATCGCATATTCCAAAAGCCTGTTAATCACCAACCCACTCAAATATTCACCTCCAGAGCACCCCAGATCTCACGTTATGCGGTCTGTTGGGGTCAGAAGTACTGGCTGGGCTTCTTTCACTTGTTCTCCAGGGTCGCATTGTGGTCTAATCGTCTGCTCTATACTGTTGACTGTTAAATACCGTCATTGAAAACATTGACTCAGCTTTGTCCAGCTCACGTCCTTTACATAGCCCCCACCCAGACAGTCGCCAAACATTGTCTGCCCCTCTTCCTGGCGTGCGCTATGGGACCTGAAAGAGACATGGCTGAGCAAACATTGTTCAGGCCTCTTCTCGCGGCCTTGGCTTGAAAACCCACCAGCCCTGAGGGGAAGCGTGAAATATTGAAGCGCTTTAGCTTTCAGAGGTCACTTTTGACATGACTGCAGGCTTTTTTTTTTCAGTTTGACAAAGTGATTCTGAAGTCAGTTTGAGATTTTAGACATTTTAGGAGATACCTAATGCATGTACAGTAAGTGTTAATTGCATTGTGCCATCTCATGCTAGCACTTTGTAAAATGTTGAGTTACCTTCAGAAAGACGAAAGGGCATTTAGAAAGACAATATAATATGAAAAAGCAAATATCCAGCAACTGCAAAAGCCTTGAACGGCTGAAAATGTAGGATTTTCACCTGATGAAAATAAATAAATAAACACTATTAAAATATTATATTATATTATATTATATTATATTATATTATATTATATTATATTATATTATATTATATTATATTATATTATATTTGCATGTTTACTAATATAGCATTAAGTTGGAAACAGCTGTTTTAGAAAAAAAAAACATAAAAAGTGAAATAAAGTTATTGTATTGTACTGACATCAGTTAATCATTGCTAAAAATCCTTTTTCAACATATGTACTTCATAAGGAAGACACAAATGGGACTCGTTTTGTACAATTACCCTGCAGATGTTGATTTTGACAGCTGGTTTTATGCTAAATTTTCGTCACATGTCACATCCATTATCAGATTTTATTGGAATCAGGTTTTATTTTATTGGATTTGGAATTAAACCGATTCGTTCGGTTTTATTAACTGATGCTTGTTTCTATGATTTTTGATGCCACATCATCTTTAGATCCTTGACAGATATTTATTTATTTATTTATTATTATTATTATTTTAATCTGAAGTTCAGCTGAGGTGAACGATCTTGTTTTCAGCTTTAACCATTTTTGTCGTAATATGTTTTTGGATCATGCACAATTCTTTTATAATACTTTATTTATTTATTATACCCCAGATATTTTGACCACAGTATTGCTCAGAGCTGCCAATTCATTTGCCTCCCACTCTTTTGTTGACAGCCGTGTTTGTGTGCGGTCTCTACTGCATCACTGCTGCCATCAAAACACTGCTATTCAATGCCACTTGACTCCAAAACCAAATATAACGTCACTGCCAACTCATGCCAGCCCAGTGCCAACCCAGAATGAATGCATTCCGCTCCTACAGAGTAATATTTACAGTTAGAGCATGTTATTCTTCTCTCACTGCAGGTATTGGGGATATTTTAAACATGTCTCGCTATACGGAAATTGTTCCAAATTACAGTGTGTCTGGGTTTTATATTTTGTACATTTTTTTTGCATTTGTGGGAAGAAGCAAAATCTGTCTGTCTATCCGTTTGTCTGTCAAGATTTTTCATTCTTGACAATTTGTGAAGGCAACAATTTGATAGCATTTTAATTATTAATATTATTTATTTCAATTATGTACAGTATTGTTCAGAAGTTTGGAGTGAAATGAATAAAAATAAATACATGCACATATGCTTATTTACAGTATTTACTTTTAATCAAGAAAACCGGCAATCAATTCAAAAGTTAAAATAAATAAATAAATCCACAAAAATCAAGCAGCATATCAGGTCACATATACACATTAAAACAGTGTGTGGTATTTCAGTAATAAATTTGACAAAGTTTTCTTCTTTTCATGTTGTTGTGGTTAAACTGGGAACATCCAACACTTTTGAGGTGACCTGAAAAGAAGTGATTTCAAATGAAACGTGCAATGACAGCCTCGCTGGAGAAGCACGGGTCTGTGTGTCGCTGTAGATCTGCATTCTCCTCCCATCTGCGGCTCTGCTGTGGCGCTTACATAGCGCTTCTTATTTTTGGCCAAAAGTGAAGCAAAACACTGGCGAGCTGATTGACGTTCACGGACTCTAAAGCTGTGTGAAGTCTCACCCTTTCCCGCTCTTTCATTCAGATGTGTCTTGGCGCCGCTGCGATGCTCTAAATCAGATCCTAACAAGGTAGCATTGCACCTAGAGCTGTGAACAGGATTTCACACTCAAACCATTGCAGTTTGTGCTCCGTCTCGTAACAGAAGACTGAGAATTACTAATTACTATTGCCTATACAGTAGGGTTAGTGCTTTAAACAAAACTGTAACTTTAAGTATTAAACTTTAGAGTTTAACCTGATTTTTTATGTTCTGATGAGAAGAGATGTGCTAATTTAAGCAAACATCTTTATAATTTCCACCATAAGTGAAAAAATCATCCAAACCATATCATATGTGACCCTGGAGCACCAAACCACTGGGGTATATTTGTAGCAATAGCCAACAATACATTGTATGGATAAAAATATTTTTCTTTTATACCAAAAATCATTAGGATATTAAGTAAAGATCATGTTCCATGAAGATATTCTGTACATTTCCTTCTGTAAATATTTCAAACTTAATTTTTGATTAGCAATATGCATTGCTAAGAACTTCATTTGGAAAACTTTAAAGGTGATTTTCTCAATGTTTAGATTTTTTTGCAACCTCAGATTCCAGATTTTCAAATAGATGTATCTCGGCCAAATATTGTCCTATCTTAACAAACCATACATCAATGGAAAGCGTATTTATTCAACTTTCCGAAAACAATTTAGAAAAAGTGGACCCTTATGACCCTTTTGGTTTGTGGTCCAGGGTCACATATAGAGTTTTTAGGGGATGACTCTTTTCACTTAGAGCTAGTAAATAAATCTATTTAAATTTCTACAGTATGCAGCTGAAACTCAAATTTTCCCAAAGATGTCTCAAAAATCATTATTTTGTTCATTAAATTTGGCATGAAAGTGTACAGTAGGATAATGTTTGTGATTGTGGAAACAATGCTGCCATTGTCCCGAGGCTGATTTTCTGCACACATTTGAATCGCTCCAGACGTGCCATCACACTTTAGATGATATCTTTTCTATGAGTTGGATACTTCAGACATGACTCAGCTGCTGTGTTTTTATTAGTGGCTCTGAACGAGTGGGCTTTCATGAGGTGTGTGCTGAATGGGATACAATGCACATTTTGTGCCGGCGTCCCTTTGTGGCTTTGGGTGGGAGTAGACGGAGAGCTCACTGCACCCTGGAGCTTTCTAAACCATTCTGACTTTCTTAATCACTCTGTTTCTCTTCCAGAACATAGGGAGCTTCCATGCTGTGTCTGTATTCTAAGGCAGCATCCTCACTGAAATCAAGCCTTAGAAATGATTGATTTTGAATTGTTCACATTGGCAACAACTTTGTGTTTCTTATAAACAGTACTTTTCAAATAGTACACATTGTGGTGTGTGTGTGTCTGTGTGTGTGTGTGTGTGCGCACCTGTGTGTACGTTTTTGTGACATATCAGGACACAACTCTGTATAATGACATGGGTATGACACAGGTATTACAAGGAGAGGGTGACTTATGAGGACATAACCCATGTCCCCATTTTTCAAAATGCTTATAAATCATACAGACTGAGTTTTTTTTTGAGAAAGTAAAAATGCACAAAGTTTCCTGTGAGGGTTAGGGTTAGGTGTAGGGCCATAGAATTATACATTTTATACAGTATAAAAACCATTACGCCTATGGGGTGTCCCCATTTTTCACAAAAACAAACGTGTGTGTGTGTGTGTGTGTGTGTGTTTATGTTTGTGTATCAGTATTTGTGTTTGTTTGAAAGAAATCAGCAAAAGATCTCTCTCTCTCTCTCTCTCTCTCTCTCTCTCTCTCTCTATATATATATATATATATATATATATATAATAAATACATTTTATATATTATATTTCAATGAAATAAACTGAAGAAACTAGATCTGGAAGGTAATTGTTAGGCATATCATATAGTAGTTATTAACCTTTGGTTTTGATTGGTTTGATGATCGGAATTCATGAACTAGTAAATGTGGCTTTGAATAATTCAGTACAATGTATAAACAAATCATGGATAGCATAGTTTTGAGAAAATAGCTATTAAGCTGATGCCTTCTCTAGTGTTATTCTGTTGTAGGATCCCTGCAAATCCAAACCTTTTTTTTTCTTTGGCTCTGGAGGCCCACTAGTCTTTCACAAGTGTCGGATGGAGTCCCCGAGCAGCCCTCCAGACACGCACAATGGCGTCTGCACAATAAACACTTTAATCAGGTACATAAACACCTCTGAGAGTCCATCACGCTGCCTCTGATTGGCTCTTCTGGGACTCCTGATTGCTGCAGGAGATCACGTGAACCAGAACTAAGAGTAGCAGAGCCTGGGGGACACCTCTGATTGATACACAGGAAATGAGAGATTGAACCAGATCTCAACCTGATCCGAGGGTGTGACTTGATTAAGACACAATCATGGTGTGTGTTTTCACTGAAAGGCCATTGAGCTCCTGTGGTCTCACCTCAGTCTGGAATAGTTGTGGTTTTAGCCCTGCAGATACAAACCGGTTTAAGAAAGCTAGTCTCTAATTTTATCCGTTAAAACTCATCTTTTATAATCAAAATGACATTTTTAATATTCTTTTGTGAAATTATTTCTTCATGCCTTAAAACGGCTTGAATAAAACCCTACACCCTTACCTCATTTAGTATGCGCAGAGTAATGAATATTCAAATTAGCCCCACCTTCACTCTCAAACTACCTGCTCCACTTTCTGTATTAAATGCTACACAATTGCAAGGAATAGCAAAATGGCTTGTTTACGCCCATGTATCAGATTGGTTGTAGATTTTATGTCTCACTTTCTAAATTGTCGCACACCTTTGGCTCGACTATGTCATCAAACAGCTAATAATGTGTTGTTGTTGTTGTTCACAAACCATGTTCACATTTGCAATTTCAGACAAACAACTTCTAAAACTCAACATCTTTAGGTAAAGACGCATTGCTCATGATATGAAAAGCCTCAAACTGCAAGTTCATGGGATTTCATGGAAATCATTGAAAACCCCAGATATACATTTAAATAACATTAAAACCTTATTTTTCATTACATAGGGGAATTTAATGCTACATGCGTGAGTATGGCAAATGCAATGAAATGGTGTTCCCTGAACTCTACAGCTGATTGGACGTGTCTCTCTTGCCCTCCCCAGGGTATCGTGGGACAGCGGGGGAGAAGTACACATCCTCAGCCCTGGCGCCAGTGATGTGGGAATCTACAGATGCACCGTCACCAATGACTTGGGCTCTGATTCAGAGACAACACTAGTTCTGCTGGCTGGTGAGACATCACACACGGTTGCTCTCTGTAATGACTGTTTTGTATATAATGTGAGCGGATGGTTTTTGTTTCTTCATAAACAGAAACTCCCACGATCGCTGCCTTGCAGGGAAACACGTCAGATCTGAAGAGCAGCAGTCTGAAGGTGGTGGTTGGAGGGGTTATAAGTGTCCGTTTGGGTGCCAACCTCACCCTCGAGTGCCCCGTCAAAGGTATGGGATGGTTTACAGCTGCATCTCCAGAATTATGAAATGTCACAATCGAAAGAAAAATAGGAAATTGTATTTTGCATATAAAAAATAAAAAAATTAAAATCATTATATAATGTCATAAAAATGTGAAGCATAATTAATCAATAAATAATAAACACCAGTGTAATAAATACCCGTGCTTAGTCTCACATAATGTTCTAACCTGATTTAGCATTATATTATATTATATTATATTATATTATATTATATTATATTATATTATATTATATTATATTATATTATATTTTATTATATTTAACATAAATAATTAAAAAATATATGAATTTGTCATTTTAGGGTTAAATATGACCTTACATTTATATTTTGAGATTCACCCATAAAACATAAATACAAAATGCATTGTATCACATTCTATAACTAGTGAGATTTGGCAACAAAAATGCTAAAAAAAAAAATGTATCTGACACACCCCCATTCTATGGCTTTAATGTGTATTTTCACATTCTCAACCTCTTTTCGTTATTACCAGTTGCCACAATGTCCAGATTCTTCAAATTATCAAGATACATCACTTGATGTGTGCATATCCCATGCTTAACAGCTCTTGTCCATGTGGTTTTGGTGAAAGATTCGGCTAATTGGACAGAAATGGTTTGTAAAGTCAACAGGCGTTCAGGATGCGGGGCCCTTCGATGGGATTTATGCCGCGCCGCGTCATTTACAAACGCCAATCTACTGTAGAAAAACAGGGCTCCTGTCGCTCTATTGTTGTTTAATGGCCTAATTGTTCAATGAAATCTTGAATTGAGATACATTACTTTTGTGCCCTTCAAGCTTCCCAAACTGGACACTATTCCCCCTTTCACTTCCTTTTTATTTGCATTTATTTGTCCCTGTGGTTGCTGTGTCTGTCTTCACTCACTGTCGCAGTATATGTAGACTTGTTTATCTAGTGATTTGGTTGATGCAGAGTGTCAGCTGTTCTCTCGTGCTTTCATCGCCATCTGATTCCCTGAGATGACTAAACAGGATTTAAAGAACGCGTCCAGTTGGCTTCGACAGAAAGGCCGGCATAGGCAGGCACGGAGCAGTGCATTATGGGTAATGATGTAAGAATATACTGTAATTGAGTGGTTAAGCTGATGGTGTGGAGAGATGTGTTGTTAGAGGACACACACACCAGGATACAGCGAATGTCTGATCCAGGTCATGTCATTACAGAGCAGAATTCAGTCTGCTTATCATGCAGGTCATTAACAGTAGATCCGTTCTAGAATCTAGTGAGCGGCCTACATAGAAAGCTTCTATGTAACCTCAAACGGGATTTTGGATGTGATTTTGGAGCACTCTACATAGGCAGATACTGTGTGCATTATATAAGAAGTGCAAAGCACACAGGAGGACATTTAGTTTAGTAGATTTTAACATTTGCATGATGCTAAAAGTACATCCCTCTTTCTTTAAGTAAATCTGAACAATTGTATTAATACTCTTCAGTATTGAAATCATTTCAAATATAATTGTATTTATATTTTTAATTCAACAAATAGTGAGAAAATATTGATTTGTGATCAGATCAGATGGTCATACTAAATGTTATTGCACTATTTCATTTTTCTGTTCATTTTATAGTTTTTATCATTTATATAGCCCGATATTGGAACAGAAGAAAGAAAAGAAAGCATTTGATTTTCTGATTCTTTTATTTTCTAGTGATTAACATTAATAAAGTATTTTATTTTATTTTATTTTATATATATTTTATATTTTTTTCATTTTATTTTAACATTGTAGCCAGATGTCAGTTTATTTCAAATAGCACTGTTAAACATAAGTTGGCCAATTTGCTTAACATTAATTAATGCAAAACCTAATTCAAAAAATAATAGCAATAGTGAGAAAATGTATTAGAAAAGGAGTAGTGAAAATAGCAACAATAATAATAAAAACAGACATCACTGGCATCAAATTACTACCTTTCGATCTCTCTGACTGGTAAAACGCCAAAGAAGGAAGTAGTTTTGAAATGAGTTCGACTCGGAGCACTTCTAATGTGTATTGGAACAGAGCGCGTGTTTGTACGAGTCTGCAGTCAGTAGGCGGTCAGCACTTAGAGATAAACATTTTGTATGTAATATATCTTCTTTTAATGTTCCATTTTTTTCTTCATCATCATACAGTTATTGTTCCTGTGTACGTTTTTCCTCCCAGTGGAAATTCCCTCTCCTGGAGAGCAGAGGTCACTGCGGCGGCCACTATTAATCCTACCTACATCTTAACAACACCACTTTCTGCCATCATTGCAGGAATGCCTGACTGTTTACTGGTGCCAGAGTGTGTCAATGCCCACGTGTGCGCTTGATGCACACACACACACACCTCAAGGCCTCTGATGTGATTTTCCATTCCTAAGAGTGTGTCTATTCATTGGCTCTCAGACTAACGGCCGTATGTCAGTACTAATGTCTCCATTCGGCAGAATGGGGGACCATAAAACTCAGACTCCAATCCATGTGCTGCTCATTATTTTCAGCGGGGGCGTCCCATGGGAACTGGTTGGAGGGAGGCAATTTGCATTCATTGTGCCCATTTGTACAAGTAATTCGTGGCAATCTGCTGGCCTCTTGCTGATCTGCTCTTTGAATCAACATTTTCTGTGGTTTGATTTATTCGGCGCAGGCTTTGATGTTGACATATGAGTCTTTTAAGGGCACGATAGCAGTTGCCCCTAAATACGGGAACTTGTTCAGTGATTTGTCAAAAGCTTAGGTTTGTTTTTGGGAAAGCTGCGTCCAGACCAGCTTTTCTTGAATGGGGTGCAAAATAGGGTGTGAAACTCTAAATATATATTTCAAATGGTCATAAAATACTGAATGTGAAACCCAGTGGAAAAGGTCAAACTATTTTTTATTTTTATTTTTTTTACTAATTTTGGCACTTCTCAGTTTTTGAGATTCTTTTTACATTTTCAAATAGTAAACACAAATTAATAATTTTATTAATAATAATAATAATAATAATAATAATAGTGGCTTATAGTTGGTTACACCATATATTTTCTATACATTTATATATATTTATAATAGAAAAGTATTTAAGTTTCACAACATTGTTGAGTTTAACAAATGCAGTCAACAGTACAATTTGTGAATAAATTGAGAAATTAGAGAAAAAATTTTCAGCTTTCTGAATTTAAATTATATATATATATATATATATATATATATATATATATAATATATATAAAATATATAAAATATATAAAATATATAAAATATATAAAATATTTAATGTAACATGTTAATTTGTTGTTGTTAACTTTAAAATTATTATTAAAAAAATAATAATATTCTATACAGTCAAGAAAGACATGAGGTGGACAAGACCAAAATCACCATTATAAGGGCTTATTTTTGATGTGTTTAAAAATACTATCCTTTTATTTTAAATGATACTTCATGTAGTATCTAACATTTCTGACAGCATACAGTTTGTCCTTCAAACACATTTAAAAGGTAATGGGACACCTAAAGTGTACCCTACTCTCAGAAAGCGGTGATTCTTTCTAGCTGTAGACTCCAGTGTGAACTGATTGATTGAGAGTGACCTGACGTTTGTCTCTGAACAGGTGTCCCGAGGCCAACGCTGAGCTGGCACCGCAAGGAGGGTCCGCTAGGCGCCAGCGCTAGTCCTCTCCCGGACGGATCTCTGCTCCTGAGAAACCTCACACCGCCAGACTACGGCACCTACTCCTGCGTGGCTGCCAACAGCATTGGAAAGTCGGTGGCCTCCAGCCTGCTGCGTGTGGCGGGTGAGTAGCGATTCCCATAGCAGTCGTATGTCAGTCCACACTTCTCCGGGTGACGAGGAAATCCTTGCACGACAGCGTTTCGGTGCTAAGTGAACCGCACTCTGTGGGTTGGCTCGGGTTCCCACAAAGTCAGCGAACCCGGCGGGAGATTTGCGAGTCGCTTATTGATATTGGCATCGTTTGGCGCGTCTTGTTGAGAAATAACGTGAGACCTACAGACCGCAGGGGTGGTAAAATCCATTTTTGCAGCGAAATCAAGAAATATTCCCTTCTTTGTAGAAGCCGCTTGTCTCTGGAGATCTTATAAGCCACAAACAGAAGGCAGTGGAGGCCTTGTTTGGCCCCAGATGACACGACTTCCCGCTGTTTTTCATTAATTGAGGTTATTTCTGTCTCCAGCACGGTCGAAACAGGCTGTGATCTCTCTGCTGATTGGGAAAAAGCTCTAACTAGGAGTAATAATTCAGCTACTTGAGGTTGTTCCACCATCAGTGGAATAATCTACCTGTAGGAATGCTTTGGTTGATTGCGTTTGATGGTGAGATGTTTGGTGACACAGTGCTGTCTTGATGCCAGGAGGAGCTTTGGGTGAATCTGAGCACCAGGGCTCAAAGGAGATGAACAGGAAGAGGGTTCTGATGGCCTCTGTGATCGGCACCAGCGTCACGGTCAAACCTGGAGATACCTTGAGAATAGGTATGGCACTTTCATGTTGCTTAAATGATACACTCTTAAAAATAAAGATTCCAGAAGGGGGTATTTGCAGCAATATGGTAGAAGAATTATTTTGGGATCCCCTCCAAAAACAAGTTTTCTTAGTGTGAAGAACATTTTATAATCTAAAGAACCTTTTGTTGAATGGAAATGGAATGGTCAATGCCAATAAAGAACCTTTATTTTTAGGAGTGTATGAGCTTGTTTGGAAATGTAAACACCATATTATTAGTCTTACTTAAATAAATTGAAATTTTATTGCGTGTAAAAGGGCTTGTGTCTTGTAGTTTCATGGGACTGTATACTAAGTATTTTCACACACACATAAAAAAAAAAATGTTTATCACAAATAATTTTCTCAATTAAAAATCACTTTGTGACAATAATGTATTATTATTAGTAGTAGTAGTAGTATTAATTATCATTACTCTTATTATTAAGATAATTTATTCATAATGCAATGTTTTCCATAGGGTCTTTTGTGTTATTTATTTTTATTTATATTTATTTTTAATATAGTTTTTGCAAAATATTTAAGTTTTAGATATATTATTACATTGAAAAACTAAATGAAAATGAGAAATGTTGCTTTATAAAATTTTATTTCAGTTAATCTTTATGGTATTTCAAGTAACTGAAATGCTTGTATGGTTTTTGTTAAAAGTACTCAAGACACTGCGTAAGATTTTAAGACAAGTTTTCGAAGGATGTGTCTTTTTCTGTATATGCTTTTTTGTTATTGTTTTACCACACTGGCAGATTCACATGTTTTTAACTTCTTTTGCAGAGTAAATGTATCTTATTTCAAGGATTTTTAAATTTTTTTGCCTGCATAACAACTAAAAAATTATAATTTAAAAAAAACATATTTTTTTCAGTGAAGAGATGCTTTTTTTATGACATGAACATGAATCATGAAGAAACATAAAGGCCTAGAGTCAACTGTAGTGTTTTGTCAACCTGCACAGCCGCTGTAGCCTTATTCTTATTTTTCTGTGTGTGGGAGTTCAGATTTGATTGACTTAAAATGCTCTTTTTAGTGCATGTTTTGCACACTTCAATCAATAAATGTCAAATGCAAATGAGAGGAGACCCTTTAAAATTCACCCATAACCCCCTTCAGGTTGCCCGGTGGTCCCCAATCACAGGAAGCCCATCAAGTGGTCTTATCAGAACCAGACCCTAAATCAGAGTCCAGGCGTGAGCTACCGCATGCTGGTGGGGGGACGAGTTCTGGAGATGAAGATGCACGGATGGACGTTTGACGGACGCTACGAGTGCCAAACACAAACCAACAACCAGAAGCCTATAAAAGCTTGGATTAATGTGCTTTCACAAGGTTAGTGTGAATAAAAACAATATGAGGGAATAAACTAATAAACATCATCTGGTTGACCACGTCTTGTAATAATCTTTCTGAAAATTCCTGTCATATGCACATAAACTGACAGTCACCACTTATAAGTTACTACTAAATATTGTAGAAACTTAATTTTCTGTAAAGTTGCTTTGCAATGATTTGTATCGTAAAAAGCACTATACAAACAAACTGAAATGAATTAAACTCTTAAAACTTAAAGTGTTCTTTAGTTTTGGAAATACATATTCAATGTGCAATGTGCATGTGTACAGTATGCATGTATGGATAACCAGATGATCTGCTGTATTCGCCAACATGTGTGCAACATGCAACAATACTGATTTTACACTAAAATTGCCAAATCATATCTATATATTGTTTTTATGTATTTTAGATTGAAAGACAGTATGCTAGGAATTTAAGAGCTAAGTACACTATGCAACTGTAATATCTATGTAATACACGGTTTTGTTCTTTATTCATTTATGTATGTTGTTGTTTGTGATTGGGTTTTTGTATTGTTGTTATATGCGTGATGTGACAGTACATAAGAAGTGCATAAAGTACTGCAGTACAAAGAAGTGCTATGCATAAAGTCAGCAAAAAGTGCAAATAAAAAGAGATGAATAGCCATAGTCTACTGATGAAACTCAACACCCAGAATAGACAGGAAAGTAAAAGTCGACGTCGTGTTGAAGGTTTGGACATGAATTGGACTTCAGTTCTGTCTTGCAGAAAACCAAGCGCTCGGAGCTCATTTGTGTCTTGTTAAAGCTGCATGTCTTCCTTTCAGTTCCCACACAATGCCAGGAATTTTAAAAGCTAGAGACGATTGTGTAGATATTCAAGCCCAGATTCCTAGAAACCTTTAAGGGCTTGTAAATGGTCCCTATAACCTCTCTTTTGAATCAGGCAATTTGGCAGCACTTGAGTAATAGTGGTGCTTCTCTAATAGTGTGTCCCTGGTATTGATTCATGTCATACCTGTTTTGTCCTTTATAATAAAAATTCACAGAAATTCATGTCTGGATACACAGTACTGTTTTCTCTATGTGTGTATGTATATATGTATATATATATATATATATATATATATATATATATATATATATATATATAGGATCATGTAACACTGAAGACTGGAGTAATGATGCTGAAAATGTTAGCTTTGATCACAGGAATAAATTAAATATATATATATACTTTATATATTTAGTTTATTCCTGTGATCAAAGCTAACATTTTCAGCATCATTACTCCAGTCTTCAGTGTCACATGATCCTCCAGATATCTTTCTAATATGCTGATTTGCTGCTGAAGAAACATTACAATTTTTATAAATGTTGAAAACAGTTGTGCTGCTTAGTATTTTGGTGGAAACAGAGATACTTTTTTTTTTTTTTTTTTAGGATTCTTTGATTCCAAATACAGTTCCAATAGAATACTATTTATTTTCAAATATAAATCTTTGGAAAGATTAATTAATCAGTTTAAATAGTCTAGAGTTGTATTATAAATGATCAGGAAATGGTCTATATTCAAATTATATGGTATTCTGTACTATTTATATACAATAAAATACATACAATGACTAAATAAATGAAAAAAAAAAGTTGAATTTTTTTTCCAATGATTCAAAGCCTACAGAACAACAACAACAAATAAATAGCTTATTTTATCACCAATAATTTTAATATCATCTCTGTATGTGTATCATAACTGTATGTCTATTTCTCTTTGTGTCTTTTGTGGGGTGTAGAGTTTGAGTGGCGTTTGGGTGAGTGGAGCACATGCAGCACTTCCTGTGGCAACAGAGGGACTCAGATGAGGAAGGTACGATGTCTGACGTCAGAGGGCCAAGAGATGCCTCATTCAGTCTGTCATCATCTTCCCAAACCGATCAGTCAACCACGGCCATGCAACCTTGTGGACTGCCCTCCCAGGTACACTTCTCTAAGCAAATAATAAAAATACTTATAGAAATAGCTCACCCAAAAATGGATTTGGAGAAATTTTGCCTTATATCTAACCATCACGTACATAATAACGCTTCTTCCAGTGAAAAAGTCCATTCCCTGTTGTCCACTCAAATCGTAATCCACCAACATATTTGTTTAGAACTGTTTGGACTGTTTTCGCATCTAAACGAATCTGCTTGATCTGTGCATATTTCTCTCCTGATTCAGAAAAGATGACTTTTTCACTGGAGAAAGCACTATTATGAATAATCTGATTGATTCTTACAAACAAGCAGCTTTTCACTTCACAAGACAGGACAGACTGGAGTCATGTTATGGATTATTGTGATGTTTTTTATCAGCTGTTTGGACTATCATTCTGACGGCACCCATTCACTGGAGAGGAAGTGATACTAATGCAATCAGAATTTCTCCAAATGTGTTCTGATGAAGAAACAAACTTGTCTTAGATGGCCTGAGAGTGAATACACTTTCAGCTAATTTTCATTTTGAACTGAACTATTCCTTTAAATAATATGCAGCATTTGTCAAGATGACAAAACCAATCAGGATTGGGTGCAATGTGAAAAATCCATAAAAACTGTCATGTTGTGCTATCAAACCTAGTGTATAATTAGCCCTGTTCTCTGACCGTTAGCGATTCAGAAGACAGTTACAGTGACAGCCACTCCGTCTTTGATAAACGAGCGTCTGCTGACGGATCTCTCTATAGACTTTAATATAAAGAGAGCGGAACCCTTAACAAGTCTGAGAGCTGTGATGCATTTGACTGCGAGCAGCACCCCGGTCCTCAGATTCCCAGCCAAAGTGCCTCTCTCCATCAAACAGCCCATCTATCATTGCCTTCCCAGCATCAGTCTTTTCAGGGGCCGTGCAGACGCTCAACGGAGCACATGAATCAAACTGTATGAGTCCAATGGGGCCGGAGAAGAGCAGATATCAGCTGTCAGTGTAAAAGAGCTTCTTTTTGTCAGTGCACTGGTCTGGCCGGAGAAAACCCTGTGGGGTTTTACCATTTCGACACAATCCAGAGAAAACAGAACATTTGGAATTAAAAAAAATATTGTAAACAAAATATATTAATGTCCAGGATCAGAAATTAATAGCTTGATTTCCAGGACCTTTTTTTAAAGGTGTCATCTGTCATGTCTGGCAAAAAAATCTAGTCGTACTCCACATTCCATACCAGATGGGGGCAGTATGCCTCAATAAAGTGAATTGGTCTACTCTAGAGTAACAAACGAGAAACGGCATAGTCTCTATGATCCGCCCCTACCTTCACAACAACCCTACAGCCATAGCCGAAGCCTAAGAGGACGTTTTGCCTCCAGAGGAACGTTGGGTGATGTCAAGTGATTTTGAAACATGACATCTTCAAGCTACTCCCCTTCACCTTTACCAGTGAATATGTTCCTATTCGTTTTGTTCATATTACATTTTGAGTTGTATATACACATTATTTGAATTAAATTAATTTGACAGACAGCATTCTGTCAACATCATTGGTCGACATCAGATTTGAACTTTGAACTTTTTTTCTCCTATTTGAACTTTAGCACTCACTATTCTGAAAAAAATAACTAACTAGCTTTCTAATCTTTTTGTATGCTATCTGTTTTCTTTTAATTTATTATACAATTAACAAAACATTAAAACATTAAAAGATCTCTAACACTAGCTTGCTCTATTCTTTATCTATTCTATCAGTTTTTTATTTATTTATTATATTATTTAAAATCCCTACGTGTACTGTGTAAGGCTACAGTAACTGAGACTTGTTATAGCACTTTTATATCATTGCTTGTTTGTTGATTTTGATCGCTTCCATTGTCCTCATTTGTAAGTCAGCTAAAAGGTGGCATGCATGCATTTTAAGTTATATAAATGAATATATAAATTATAAACTGTATAAAAAAAATAAATAAAAAAAAAACACTGGTAAAAACAGATAAAAAGGGTGCCATGTAACATATTAATATAAACAAATTTTCTATAAAAAAAAAAAAATTATATATATATATATATATATATATATATATATATATATATATGTATATATATGTATATATATATATATATATATATATATATATGTATATATATATATATATATATATATATATATATATATATATATATATATATATATATGTATATATGTATATATATATATATATATATATATATATATATATATATATATATACTCTGTACTAGATAATGGTAGAAGATTACCAGCTTTTCTTTCTTTCATTCTTTCTTTCTTTCTCTCTTTCTTTCTTTCTTCTTTATAATGGTAATGCAATATTATGACAGAAATCAGTGCAGATTATTGCTCTTGAATTTTTAATTATGTTGATTAATATAATAATAATAAAAAATGTGTGTTTGTGGAAATGGATTGCCATATTTTTTATAGACAAAGCAAGATAACAAGCATTTAGGAATTCACAAAAGTCAAGACTTCACATTATTTTAATAGCATTAAAAATACAATATTTCTTTAAACTAGAATGTTCCCCATCACTAAAGTGGTCATTGATTTTAGTCTAGCATGAGTTAAAAAAAAACATTCTAATCACTTGTGATTGGCCACTGCATTATAAGATCAAGAGAACTCAATCTCAAGACAAACGTGTTTGATTGGTTAGAATGCTGATGCAACATGAGCAGATCTAAATGCAATGGCACATTAGACACCTTTCTTTCAATTTCACTTCATGCACAAGAGCCATAATAGAGTTAGTTTATTTGTCACATGTCATTTTCCCTTCTGTAAAGAGATTGTGTTATTTTTGAACATTTCATTTTGGTTACATTAGAATTTTGCAAGTTAATGATATTAGCTTTTTTTTAAGCACAAAAATAAAATGAAAAAGCTAAATTTTGCCTTTAAATAAGCAGTTTAGTGAACTGAATGATATTAGCATGTACTGTATTTCCACTCTTTCATATAAAAGTAAGCAGGAGAAAAATATTCTAGAATCATTAGCATAGTCCACGTTTCACATGGTGTGCTGATTGATTGAGGGTTTCAGGGTTTCTCGGATAACACAGGATAGATAGTGCACACGAACACTCTCCGACTTCTGAACGTCCATGCCAAAAACATCATCTGATTATTGCCATGCGTCTGGACTCAGCGCATGAATCATATGGCTCTGTGAAAACGTTTAGCGTCAGTTCAGAGCCGTCAGCGGGAGATCCTCTCACAAAGCGTGTCTTTGTTACTGCTTCTTGCTCTCTAACACAACCCCAAATGCCCTGCAGAGGCTCCCAGCTCCCCAGTGACTGGGTTACAAGCTGGGCTTTTTGAAAAACCAAATATATCCAGCCATACGTATCCATTGTTGAAATGTATAGAGATATATATTCTTGTCGGTTTGGAATGGCACATATCCAGAGTTAGCTAGAAGTTTGAGGTTTGTTAGGGGGTGTTTAACTGGGTGAGTGCAAAGAAAATTGGTAATATGCAGCTAGATAAAGGTTAAATCTATGATACGATGCTTCAGGTGTGAAGATAAATCATGTACTGTAATGATTCAAATTACATTTAACTTAATTTTTTTTCCACCGTCCATGATGTTTTTACAGCTAAAGCATGTAATTTTTTGCAGCATTAAATGGAATTGTAATTGAAAAACAAAATGTGCATTTTAATTGTAATATATATATTTTTAAACTTCTGACAACAGGTTTCAACACTGCTAATAATAATAATAAAAAAAAATTTCTTTAGCAGCAAATCAGCATATCAGAATGATTTCTGAAGGATCATGTAATGTAATGATGCTGAAAATTCAGCTTTGATCACAGGAATAAATTACATTTTAAAATAGATTAAAATAGAAATTAGTTGTTTTGAATTCTAATAACTTTTCACTATTTACCAGTATTTTTTAATCAAATAGATGCAGCCTTATTGATACTTCTTTCATAAAAAAAAAAAAAAAAAAAAAAAAAAGAATCTTACCAACCCAAACTTTTGAGCATTTCTACCGTATAGTACAAAGATAACACCAAACAGGAGTATGCTACATTATCACATGGCCTCATTATGTTTATTCAGTGGATAGCATACAGTTATGATCTATATTTTTTGGCAGTCTGATTAAGAAACAGATGTGAAATCGTGACTTCTGGCTCATCAATCACACTGGAACTGGAAGGTCAAGTTGAGTGCAATGCATTGTGGGATAAACTTATACAGTGTGCTTTGTTTCATACTGCACATATAATAAAAATATATAGGTCATCTGTATATTTCATTCATGCTGAAAATTTCTGGTTGATTTTGCAGTATTTTTATATTGTATTATCACATGAGCTTTTTAAATCATTCTGAAGCTCTCCTGACTGTTTTTGCTTTATCGGTCAGTTGGGTGTCAACAGTGTGGTCCAGATGCTCCAGTTCCTGTGGGCGGGGCTTCAGAGAGAGGCGGGTCTCCTGTCAGCAGGTGGAGGCCTCTGGGAGCGTGAGGGTTTTGTCCAGCTCAGCGTGTGAAGGATCTCGTCGGCCAGAAGACAGGGAACAGTGCAGCTCATACGCGTGTGTGGAGTGGCTCACCGGCCCCTGGGGAAAGGTATGTTTACTGCCACATTTACCTTCATTTTAACCTCTTTAATGTGGAGCGATGGGATAAAATAATGTATATAATTAGTGATAGATCAGTATATTAGTCAGGCCAATTATCTATTGCCAATATAGCAGATATTGTAGATATTGATACAGATGGTAACTGTTGAAAACATATTATGGTCAACAATTATAGTTATTTTATATTCTGTGGATTTACTGTTAAGACCATGCCTAACTATATTAATATTTTACAATATTACTGTTTTTACTATACTTTTCATCAACTAAATTGATCAAATATTTATAGATAGACAGACAGATAGATTTAATATTAATATCACTCAATATTTATACCATATTGAGTAATATCAATATTAATATTAATGTAATGTTATGTGACATGGTCCTTCAGAAAACACTTTTTTAGTCCAATCAATCTCAAATGTAAAAAATATTTGTCAATGAATCCTTTCTGAATATTTGTTGTTTGTAAATGATTGTCACTATGGATTTTTTGAAGACGGAATAATACAAATTCATAAAAATTTGTATTCCCCCACTGGGAATTTATTGTATTGTGACATATTAGGAAAGTACGGAGCCCCGCACATGACATGCAAGAGAAAATAAATAAGTTGTGTGCACGATTTACCAATTTGTTGCTTTAATGTACTAAAACTTGCGCACGATTACTATTGTGTTCCCTCGGTTTGCTAAATCGTGTGCACGATTTAGCAAATCGAGGGAACGAATTAGTAAATCATGCACACAATTTATAAATCAAATGAAAGAAATAGTAAATCGAGGGACGCAATAGTAAATCGAGGGATGCAATGGTAATCGTGCACATGTTTTAGTACATTGAGGGAACGAATTAGTAAATCGTGCGCACAATTTAGCCCACTATTTCTTCTTGCATGTCATGTGCGGGGCTCCGTAGGAAAGCAAATTAGGATACTTAAATATTTTAATAGTATAGTAAAAGTTTTTATATATTCATATGCTATAATATTGTATTCAGATTTGAATAGTTAATAATAACTTAATGATTCGTGCAAAATGTCAAAAGTAAAGTAAAATACTGACCAGTTACAGAATCTAAAAATATGTACTTCCATCATATAACATTCATGTTATTTGCCAGATACACATAATCACTTTTACATACTGTAGCTAATGCCTGTTTAGTATCAGAGCAGCTGCGTCCTCATCATATTTACAGTGATGGTAATGCGTGTTCACAGTGCACAGGTCGATGTCTGGGGCCTGCGGTGGCCACACAGAGCAGAAGCGTCTCGTGCAGACACTTCAGCAACTCCACGTCCAAAACCTGCGACCCGAAAGAAAGGTGCCAGACTTGTTATGCAGTATTTAGCTTCACTTATTCTCCCATCCACAGCTCTGTTAACCTGTTCTTTCTCATGGTCTGGTTCTCAAACACCTTTAAGGCCGTCATCCATGAGGAACTGTTCGTCTGAGATGTGTGACGTGCACTGGAAGGTGTTCCCGTGGAGGACGTGTACCGCGGCGTGCGGCAGCGGCTTCCAGTCCCGTCGAGTGGAATGCATCCATCGGCAGAACAAGAAAACCCTCCCTGACCAGCACTGCGCCTGGCAACGGCGGCCTTCTACCTGGCAACACTGCAACATCACTTCCTGTGGCAGTGAGTCTCTTAAAACACCTTGTTATAAAGCAGAGCATCTGTATGGTTCAGTGAACGTTTGCCCTCGTTCGCCACCTTTAGAGTGTTCATGTTTTATTAGGGAAAATATTAGCGACCTGAGGGCCAAATATATTGGCTTGTTCCGTCACTCTCGAAGTCCAAGTTATCACAACGTCCCAAGAGGACTTGCTCTCGTTCGCAGGTTTTTCTTCATTTTTTCTTTTTTTTTTAAAGCTCGGTCATTTCTGAAATGCTGTCGGTCCAAACGTCTGCTTTTTGTTCTTCACTCTTCTGTGGTGAAACTTAATGAAACATCATTTTTTTTGTGTTGCTTGACTTGTTTCTCGTGCAGAAATGTTTAATAAAACAACACCAATAAATGAACTTATATTGTTTTTAGAGTGTGAAACCGTGGTCACGCTAGACTATGAGCACGGCATGTTGCATCACACCACAGTTAACAGGATATGATATCACACTCGAAGGATTCTTTTTTTAAGGAAAAAATGAATGACTAAAAACAAAAAAGTGAAAATATACTGTGAGCAGCAACACAGCTTAGTTTTCTGTGACTTGAGGTCAGTCTGTGACGTTTGGATCCTTTGCAGGTCATAGTTCACCAAACTTGAATTTGAAATGTAGCGGAGGACAAAATGAATGTGAATGAATTAACATTTCTGGTTCCCCGTGATTCTGTGTGTATTAATGTCATTGGATAAGTTGATTTAACCTATATGAAAATATATTAATAACAATGAATAATAAAGCATAATAGTTATAATAATATTATGCTTTATTATTTATTTATTATTCAGAAAGACCAACAGAAAACTCAACACTTTCATAATTATTAATTTTCATATTTACATATTTTTTTTTATTTAACTAGATAATTAATTCCGAGTTAATCTAGTTCATTGCTTTCGGAAGCATATTTAAATGTTGTTGTTTACGAACTCATTTATGTAAATAGCTTCTATTCTCTGACTATTTGTCTGTATTTTAATCTTTAATTAAAATTTGCATTTGTTTGCCAATTAATGAGTGGACTGTGCTTTTGAAAAGTATGATTTCCAGACGTATATTTTGAAAAAGGTTTGTTTTCTTTTGTGCTTCTGTAGGTGAGTGTAAGGACAGAACCCACTACTGTCCCGTGGTCAAACAACTCAACCTTTGCTCCGTGGATCTGTATCGGCAACGCTGCTGCCAGACCTGCTCACAGGACACCAGCGCCACCTAGTGACCACCAGAGACCAAACCAACAGACAAGCCCTGATTCTCTCTCCTAACACAGAATATTGTTAAATCGTACAAACAAAAAGGACACCTGGAGTATATGGACTAAACGATATCTGGACTACACTTCACTGGATGCTTTCCCACAATCATCAGAAGAACAAAGAGGAAATCACTTGATGAGATTTGAAACTTCTCTCTTCGCCAGCTTTCTCTGCACATCTCATTTTATCTTGCCCTGAAAATGATATAACGTATATTAATTTAAGATTTTTACATGAGAGGACAAATCTTATCGGACCATTCACCAATGTGAAGGAAATAGAAAGGCCTCTTGGGTGTACTAATAATATCAGTAGTACACAGCTTGGAGTATTAAGAGAGACATTCATTCATTCTTTTTTTTCTTTTTTTTTTTTAAGTCAGTGCTACCTTGAAGTCAACATGAAATGCTGTCTCAACCCATTTTACTACTCTAATCTGATTGCTTCAGAGGCGAGCAAAAATAAATTCAACAATAAAAATGTGGGGCGGGGCGTAATTGTATTTATTAGGATTTGATTGGCTTGTAAATGGAATCAGGTGGTCAGAGGGGAGGAGTCAGAGGAGTAAGAAAGATTTGTGATGCCTGCCATAAAGGGAAATATTTTCAGAGGGAAGCAAGTTTAGTGGAAGTTTATTTCCATCATGGAATGAAAAATAAAACCGTTATTCTGACTTTTTTTTTTTACTCATTTATATCATACAAAGTAGTTTTTTTGTTTTTTTTTCGAATATCAAATCTGAGTATATATCTCACAATTCTGAGGAAAAAGTCAGAATTGCGAAGTAAAAACTAGTAATTATAAGAAGAAAAGTCTGAATTGTGAAATATAACCTCACAATTGTGAGAAGAAAAAAAAAACATTATCTGGAATATTGTGTCTATCAAGGAATAATAATTAAAACTCACATATCAATAATAATTAATAACTCACACACATTTTGACTTTTTTTTTCTGTTTTCAGAATTGTAAACTCACAACAAGAGTTTTATTTTCCAAATTTGAGTTTATATCACAAAATAATAATAAGTGTTTTTTTTTTCTGAATTGTTGGATATAAAAAGTCACAATGAACGTTTGGTGGAAGTGAGCTAAAGTTTATTTTGATAAACATTTCAAAGACAAACACATTAGCATGTTTTAAATAAGTAAACCATTTTGTTTTCACGTTGACTCTAATATTAAATAACGATGTTTTAATATGGACGTAGAATGTATGACAGAAAACCCGTTGACTGATTGAAATGGCATGTGCCATAAAAGTACCATTTCTCCAGCCGTCTTTTAGGTGTATGTTTTGTGTTCAACCAATGTGCTGCATTGTAAAATATGTCTTGTATATAATGTGTTTTTAAGTGCAATATTGTACATTGAGTGTAGAAAGTTTGGATTTTATTTTCTTACTTGGTTTAGTTTGTCTTTATAATCCATATTTTAAATTAAACCCAACACAGACCTACGTACTTATAGCACTTGAAGTGAATTATCCATATCTCTAATATAACGGTTTCCTACTGGCCTTTATGCATGCATTTTAAGTACATGAACAAATGTTGTACATAAGCCACTCACTGAATTTATCCATCAATTTAATCCATTGCATTTTATTGCTACAGTATGTGGAGAAAGTGCCGCTACATGACTCGGTTAAGGAAGTGCCAGTTCTGGTTCTGTACATGTCAATATTGCAAACAGTCTATGTGATAAAAAAATAAATAAATACAGTTTTACCAATCAGTTTAGAATTATTGATCTTTGTATTCTATTTTGTGGTTAAAACAATCAATTATTGTGATTGCAAAAAGCATGTTTTATGTGGTTAACTAATCTGTTGTTTAAAAAAAAAAACACATTTGTTTGATAAAAAAATAAAGTAATATTGTGAAATATTATTACAATTTAAAACAACTACTTTCTATTTCAGTACATTTTAAAATCTATTTTATTCCTGTGATGAATGCATAATTAATGTTTTATGAAAGATAGTTTAACCCACTGACCTTTAATCGTAATTCATTACGATTCCCCGTAGGATTACAATAATTCAGAGAGATCATATTGTTTGCTAGTTTCCTTTTATAGAAACAACATGATGACTTTCTTAAGATGTCAAGACCATTTCCTTGGGCGTCTCAATCTTGTCAGCAGATGTCGTCTTGCGGAAGAAGCGGTGGCCTCGATCATCGTAATTATCGAAAACAAACCCCGGCGGAGACTCAAGACTGGCAGGACACACGCTGATCTTCTTGGGTGTGAACTCCGTGCGGTACACGGTGTCGTTCTGTAGGGGAGCATCGGTCCGCAGTGGTGCGTTTTGGGGCTTGAAGCTGAAACTAGGCTGTGCTTCATGCTGAATGAAATGAGCCCTGAAGGTGGTCAGATCTTCCATTTTCCCGCTGGCTCGCTGGATTTCTTCTTGTTTCCGGATCATACTTTGACGGGGAGCCGCCCACGGCTGGAAGTCATCTCTCATGGTGGTGCTGCCCTGAAAGGGCTCAGAGGACTTAGTGGGAAGTGAGAAGGGTTTGACTGAAAGGAAGGGCTGGATTTGGTGCTTGATGTAGTCTGTGTGTGAGGTGGTAGTCAGGTCCATGTGCTCTGTTGGACTCATGTACTCCACTGACTTCCTCACCTGCCGGAGGGATACGGGCCACTGCTGGAAATGGTCACGGAATTCCGTGCTGCCCTCGAAAGGCTTGTTGGAGGCCACTTTGAGCAGCTCAGGTTTGCAGCTTTTGGTCGGCTGACTCGGTAGGCCTTGAAAGTCTTGTCGATGGGTGGTGAGGTCCTGGAAAGGTTGGCTGTTGGGTTTGTATTTTACTGGCGGTTTAATGTACCGGGCTTCTAGAGTGTGTGGAACGTATGAGAGCTTGCTGCTGGTCATGTTTTCGAAAGGAGCATCGGATAGCCTGGCTATATTTGGGGGCTTGTAGCTCTCCCGTGGCACTAGGCCTCGGTGGATGAAATCATCCTGGAATGTCGTGGAATTCCCAAACTTTGTAACAGGGGGTTGATATGGTGTGTCAGGCTTAGTCAACTCCCGTCTGCTGATCTCCCACTGACGAAAATCCTCTTTAAAAACATCACACAAAACTTTTACTTACAAACAAAGGCATTTACTGTAATAACTGCTTTTTTATTCATTTCATCTTTTGTACCGTGTACTGAAAATATTGTCAGTCATACTGTATGTTTGGGGTCGGTAAGATTTTTTTAATGTTTTTAAAATAAATCTTCAATGCCCACCAAGGCTACATTTGTTTTGATCAAAATACAGTAGTTGTGAAATATTATTACAATTTAAAAGAACTGATTTCCATTTGAATAGAATTTGAAATGGAATTGTGGTGCAAATTGCAAATGTGGTGTGATTTTCAGCATCATTACAGTCTTCGGTGTCACATGATCCTTCAGACATCATTCTAATATGCTGATCTGCTGCTCAACAAACGTTTCTTCTTATTAACTGTTATTTTTGTGTGTTTTTTTTTTTCTGGGATTCTTTGACAAATAGAAATCCCAAACAAACAGCAAAGTCTTTAATGTCACTTTTGATAAATGTAATGCATCTTTAAATAATTAAAGTGTTAATTTCTTTAAAAATAATAAAAAATATAAAATCTTATTCACCCCAAATTGTTGAACACTAGTGTTTATGATGTTCCTTATAAGTTGCTGTGTATAAATTCTTTTAAATTAAAACAATTCTTGATTTAACATAAGTAACAGCAGATCCCTAGATAAGTTCCAGTTGTTTTGTGTATGTATTCTGAAACTGCATGCTCAGAAAGAATCACATGACCTAATTGACTTAGATTGTCATTACCTTTATAGGTGGGTATGGTGTCCAGTTTTGCATTTGTGGTATGTTCTCTCTCTTTCGGACGTGAAGGAACAAATGGTTGCACTTCATATGGGTTGAAGTCATGTTTATAGGTTGTTCCTAAGTCAATCTCTCCAGGCTTGGGCTTGTATTTGGCCTGCTGCTTCTCAGGGCGACTGGTGACCACATATGGGACATAGTCTGTCCTGAGAAAATGAGAAAACAAAACAGATTATATGAGGCCTATAGAAAGACATAGAGGAGCCATTCTAAAATCTAGTGTGCATGTAAAATACAATTATCGAATCCTAGTGAGTAGATGTATCAAACTGTGTAAATGATCTGATTTAAGATTAGCCATTAATGTACCTGAAGGTGGTTGTTCCTTCCATCGTACCCTGATGAGCTTTATACTGCAGTTGGGGCTTGGTGCTCTTCGGCCGCATGTGCCCTTTATAGGCAGGATACTTCTCTGAGTACTCTGACAACACATTAGTCTTGCTGCCTTTCTTGTACAGGGCCGTGGGCTGGTGTTTACATCGGTGGCGGCTGAAGATAATGAGAAGCATTTAAGACAGAGGAGCCATTTAAAATAAAAGTATCCTTTTGAGAAGACATAAACTTATCACCAAGACGCAGCACTATTAAATTATGTCCAACAAGGTTTGTTTTCTGAATTTGTTTTCCATTAAGTTACGTAACTTGATATTCGTTCTAGCATTCACCCATCAATTATTCAAAACTCCTTCTCGTGCTTCAATATTAATACAAAACAAACAAACACTCTTAAAAATACTCTTACCCACAGCTGCACATCTCACAGATACAGAGACGCGTCATTTTCTTCGTTTTTGTTGTTGTTGAGGAAATCGGTAAATTTCCCTCACTTAACACTCCTTCACTAGCGTTAGTCCTGTACTAAGCGTCCCGTTTCCCCGGCAACTCCTGTTTGCTGCGTCCTGGTGACGACGCAGCGTAACGTATTACGTATGACGCGTGCGACGGGTATAACGTATATTTGCGTTTCCGGGACTGGAGGAACATGTGAGTATCTGTTGTCATTTCTCATGCTGATGATTTTAAGATTTATTGAAAGTTAGTATCTGTTTTATTTTTGATAAGGATGCGAGTTTAAATATTACGATGTGATATATGTTTGCGCTGAATGTTCAGTTTGTTCATCTTACGTTAGTTGAATGGACGTTGTTTTGAAAACTTGTGTCAAATGAGCGTCTGAATGAGTGAATGTGAGGTGAATGCGAGAAATAAAGTGGCGAAATCTTCCATTTCTCAACAAAACACACGCGGGTTTGTTTTGAAAGAACGGCATTTAAAACCTGGTCGACTTCAAAGGCATATTTTGTGTTTAAGAAAGAATTTGGACACACAAAAAATTGCATTACTTGTACAACAAAATGTCAAATCAAGTGGCGTAGCGCAAGTACACCCAAAACATAAAAAAGAAAGTTTTGAAATGATAAAACAGTTGACATACTGTTAAAATGTTAGTCATCTGATGCTCCCTTCATCTCTTTTATAACATTTCTAACCATTCAGGGTTGAAACCAATCTTTTACCATAATTATGACATTATATTATTTTGTTTTTATGAGGATATGCTTTCAAATTAGTTGACTAAAATGGTGTAGCAGTAAGTTCCTACGTTTTTCTATTCATTTCAGGATATCCATATATATATATATATATATATATATATATATATATATATATATATATATATATATATATATATATATATATATATATATATATATATATTACTTTTTACAATAGAATAAATTCTAGGGGGGAAAATATCTGTTGTTATTGTGCTACAATAGCTTGAGCAGCATTTTATTGCAGATGTCACTTTTTTATATTTTGTTTCACTGTTTAATGCAGTGGCACTTGCCCAAATGCTTTTTGAGGTTGCTATATATGTATTTGCACTAATAATGAAATTATCTTCTGTGCTTCATCTTCATGGTATAGAAAGTCAAAAATGGGTCACACAATTTTGGAGAAGATAATTGCACTGCAGAAGAAAACATCAAACATCAGGAATCTGTGTATTCTTGCTCATGTAGATCATGGTGAGTTTAAAGGATATGATATGAGTCAGGTCTTTGCTTTTATTAACTGTTAGGCATCTACCACAAGATTTTGGTTTAAACGAAATTGTAAATTATGTAAATGTGTGTGTTCCCATAGGGAAGACGACATTAGCAGACTGCCTGGTGGCGAGTAATGGTATTATATCAAGTCGTTTAGCAGGAAAGGTAAGTGGACCTACAGAGAAAATCAGTTATTAGTCTAATAAAAATCTGCACAATTACTAATGCTTTTTCCAACATTTTTATGATAAACACTGAAAAAAAAAAAATTAAGAGATTTTTTTTTTTTAATGAGAAAAATGTTGACAGTGCATCTTTAACTACATATTGTCATTAGTGTTCTTGTTAACTAAAAGTATTAAAAATCTAATTTGCTAATTTAAATAAGCTTATATAAAATGTAAATATTAGATGAGAAGCTTAAATCTAGAAAAAGTAAAAATAACTAAAACGTTTAAATAAAATAAATAAATGTTTAAGTACGTTAAGTTAAATAAAAAATAAATAAATCACTTAATCTCTAAATTACTAAAACCTCAACTAAAATGAAACCTCAAAATATAAAAATAAAAGTTAATTCAAAATGCTAACAGATTCTGTAATATAAGTAAAGAGTTAAAAAAAGAACAGTATTTATTTAAAATAGAAATCCTTTTTTCTTTTCTTTTTTAACTACCATTCAAAAGTTATGGCAAGTATTTTTTGCCCTCATTTATTTATTTAGTCTTTTTTTTTTTCAAAGAAATTAGTACTTTTATTCAACAAGGATGTGTTAAATTGATAATAATGATAAATTAATAGTAAAGACTTATTATAAGACTTATATTGTTAGAAAAGAAAAGATTTCTATTTTGAATAAACACTGTTCATAAGTTTTCATCAATAAATCCTGAAAAAGGTTTCACAGATTCCCCAAAAAATTGTCATTTATAAAAATGTTATTAGCTTGCATGGATGTTAGTCTATGATCAAACAAAATGTTTACATGTATGTTTGTAAATTATATAGTTTTATAAATTTCACCAAATTTTTATTTAATTGCCATAAATTACAGGTAAATTTCCAACTTGGAATATTTCCAAAATTCAGCAGACAAAGTTGTATATCATAAACTCCAAGCGATTCGTGTGAAAATTGTAGTACTCTGTGTCAAACAAACATAGTCCTTACTCCAACTCTAACCATTAACAACCCATCAAATCAGAGGGAAATAATTGCTTGGCTCAGTTTAGAAAATAATGTAAGATTAGCCTTCATGCAAAATACAGTATATTTGCCACTTTTGTTTCGGCGGAGGAATAGGACATGTCCTCCCTGTCATTGTGATCTGAAACGACAGCTGTTTTCTGTCTGTTCCTGTAGCTGAGATATTTGGACAGCAGGGAGGACGAGCAGATCAGAGGAATCACTATGAAGTCCAGCGCTATTTCATTACACTATACAGCAGGTAATGGCCACTGCGGTCTGTAGCTTTACTGATTCAGCACTATGCACTGCTGTGACTCACGGGTAAGAACTGTACGGTTGTCATTGCAGGAGGAAACGAGTACCTCATTAATCTGATCGACTCTCCCGGTCATGTGGACTTCTCCTCGGAGGTGTCCACTGCTGTCAGACTGTGTGATGGGGCCATTGTTGTTGTTGATGCTGTGGAGGGAGTGTGTCCACAGGTATCATCACCAGGCTACAAATGGTCATGAAAGGCATCTTTAATCACAATGCTATAGATTAAGTATACCTATATTAGATATCTAGATATTTGCTTTATTTCTTGCAGTAAAATTTCTGAATTTACCTGTCAGATATGCTTGTGCGGTTGATGATGGTTCTGTTTTTAAACCTTTACAACATCTCTTTTTTTTTTCTACTTTAGACACAAGTTGTTCTACGACAGGCTTGGCTGGAGAATATCCGTCCTGTTCTTGTCATCAACAAAATCGACCGGCTGATCGTGGAGCTGAAACTCACGTCACAGGAGGCGTACACTCACCTGCAGAAGATACTAGAGCAGGTGAGTCAGAGCTCCAAAACATAAATGAACTATGAACTATTACACATAGGGATGTGTTTATACAACTTCTATTGTATAAATTGTATACTTTTTAAAATAAAAATTTTAAACCAAAAAGTTTATATATATATTTTTATCATTAGTTTTGAGGTCAGTAAGAATTTTTTTAAATAAATAGATTTTTGAATTTAGCATATACACATTAAATTGATTAAAACGGACAGTAAAAAGATGTATACATTGTTACAAAAAATATATTACATGTTATTATATATTATGTTAAATAAATGCTGTTATTTTGAATTTACTATTTACCCTGTGCTTTCCACAAAAATATTGTTTTCAACACATTTATAGTAAGTAGAATTTTCTTGAGCAGGAAATCAGCATATTAGAGTGATTTCTAAAGGATGAACATTCTTCCGTACTATTATTGGAATAAATACGATTTTAAAATATGATGTTTAATAATAAGTTAATAAATATGATAACACCAATGAATAAATATAATAATTTTAAATGGAAATAACACACTTAACACAATATTATTTTACAATATTTCTACTGTATATTTGACCAAATAAATGCAGCCTTTTTGGAGATAAGGGACTTAAAACATAATAATAATAATAATAATAATAATAATAATTAATAATAATAATAAAAATAATTTTGGTTATTTATTTTTTTACTGAGGAGGATGTTTTGACTTAGGAAAGTTAGTCGTTTTTCATAGTCCAAAGATCAGGGAAATGTAATAATTTTTGTGATATGACCCGTTGACGTGTCTCTGTACAATGTTTCTGGACAACAGTGAAATTCTCTAAATGTTTGTTTGCGCTTGTTCTGTAGGTGAATGCAGTTACTGGCTCGTTATTCACCTCTAAAGTCCTGGAGGAGCGCACGGAGAAGGACGCAGAAGCTCAGAGCAGCTGTACAGAGAGCGGCAGCGGAGATCAGGTGTACGACTGGAGCGCAGGGTTAGAAGAAACCGATGACTCGGACCTCTACTTCAGTCCTGACCGTGGAAATGTGGTGTTTGCCAGCGCTATAGACGGCTGGGGCTTCAGGTACAACTTACGCTTTCTCAAACTGAGGGCGCTTTCACATTTTTTGCAATGAATTTATCCGAACATTTGATCAAAAGTAGCTTACATGGTTGGTTTTCACTCTTTACACCTTGCCAGTGGTTGTAGTACTTGCGATGGCTCACAAGATGGCAATACTATACTAGATTTCAACATCAGGACTCCCCGCCTTTTTAATGTATTACACATTTTTTTTAGATACTTTTTAGATACTTGAAATAAGGGTTAAAGTAAAGTACTAATACGACTGGTGTAGGTGGATATTTCTAAAAGCTGACCAAACCAAACACAGCACTCCTCTGGAGAGCATGAGGATGTTTTTTACACCAACGCTCATCACTTTCAGCATGTTTTATATTATAAAAGCACTCCAGACTCAAGGACCTTTTTGCAGTTTGAGATTAAAAGAATAGGTCAGTCAAAAAGTTGGACATCATTTACTCACTCTCATGTTATACTGTTCCCTTTATCGTGTTGTTACTTGAGTGAAACACAAAATATGATGTTAGAAAAAAATGTATGAGCGTTTTTTTTTCCATACAGAAAGTACTAAAGTGCTCTGTACATCTTTTCATTTTCCTTAAAGATTAATTCTCATGGAGGGTATATTAGCATATGGCCTAGAAAGACTTGTTTCAGTCCATTACCGTAATGGAGGCCTTGTTTTATGATTTCTAGACGTCATTAAGTTGTGCTGAACCGATGCAAATGTGACGCATCAATCTCTCAAGCACAAACACAAGAGGCTAAGGGGGCTTTTTTATGTAGACCAGGAAAAGGTGGCCTAGTTAGAAGTCAAACATGGACATCTAAACCAATTTGAAAAAGTTTTAGAAGATTCAGATTCTTAACACTTTACAGTAAGGTTCTGTTTGTTAACATTTATTTATCATGAACCTACAATGATTTCATTTCATGTTAATTTCAATATTTACTAATACATTATTAAAATCTCAAGTTGTGTCTGTTAATAGTTTTTAATGGATATAAGCTAACATGAACTAACAATGAAGATTTGTATTATTATTTACTCATGCTAACAAAGATGAAAAAATACTATAACTACTACATTGTTAGTTAATGTTTGCATTTTGGATGGATGATTTAATATATATTACATGTACTTTAGACTTATATAAATTGCATTGATAATTTGTTTCCTTTACATGTATCCATGTAAAATCAACATGCATTTTAATTGATTATGCTTGTGTGTATATTTTTATATTTTAGATGCATACAAGGAACTGGGGTTTTGAGTTATTATTTAACTCATAAAAAATGTAAAATTAATAAATAATTTAAACGCTATCTAAAAAAATATTTGTATTATGTTATTTGTATAACTAAAAGTTCCGTGAACATTAATTGACATCAGAAAACCGTTATCATACAAAAATTAAGTTAATTTTCAGTTATTAAAAGATAAATGGAATGAATGTTTTGTGCATTCATTTGATAGGAAGAATAATCTAAATACACAACAGATTATTTTTCAGGGGAAAAAAAACATAAGGCTACTTTAAGAAAAAAAAAGAAATAAATTATGTTGATTTGTGCACTCAGATAATTAGAAATGCTAAAAAAAGATTTTGGTTACAATAAAAAATGTGGTGAGAAATTTAAAAATGTTGTCCTAAACATGTCATTTTTGTTCAACTTTTAATAAATGTATATGAAAATGTATAAGTTTCATGATTTTAATTAATTAGAGATTCTTTTTGATTAATACAATTTAATTTAGTCGAGAAAATTTTTATTCAAATCCAGAAAAAATAAAATGGGAAAAAACAGATTTCATAAGGGCCTTAGTTTGGCTGCAGAAGAAGTTATAGAATCCCTGGTGTATTATGTATATATTATATGATGAAGACCAGAACTTGCATCAGCTGGATGTCCAACATGTTTTCATGCACTTACCACCGTTCTATGACTCAGACAGAAATATGTTTTTGAAGATCAAGGGTAATGATATCTTACTGAATATAACTCAGTAAAACAGCATGATGTTTGGCATTGCAGCTGTTAATGTTCTGTTAAATTTAGTTACTTGTTAATTATGCAGTGATCTTACAGCTGTCATAGATTAGAGACGGCGTTGACATCACAGACCTCTTTGAACTGCATTCTTACAAATGAATGGGCTGTAATAAAATAAATAACAAATGACAAGTGCAAATAATGATGCTGAGTTGTCTTTTCTCTAATTCTCTGATAGCATTCATCAGTTTGCGGAGATGTACAGTCAGAAAATGGGCATCCGCTCCTCAGTTCTGCTCAAGACCCTGTGGGGCGACTTCTACCTCAACGCCAAAGCCAAAAAAATCATGAAGGGAGCTCAGGTACTATCTTACAGTCACACTTTTTAACATGGTTTTTGCACTAGTACCATGGTAATATCATAGTATACTTTATAATTCTATATTAATTAAAACATTAGAAAAATAGTAAAGTTGCATTGTATGATGCCATGGTTTTCAATAGGGCATGTTGTTTTTCATCCAAAAAATTTTTTTCATACTTTATTTCGAGGAAATGGTGTCTATGCAAGTCTTAAAAGTCTTAAGTTGCCCTTCCTCAAATTAAAGCCTTAAAAGGTGGAGAAGAAAGCCTTAAATTCATAAAATTATGGCATTCAATATTGCATGCACTGCAAAGAATAAATATCATTAGTATTTTTGTCTCATTTTCCAGTTCAAATAAACATCCTTAAATCAAGATACATTTACTTGAGATTCAAAATGAATCATTTTGATCAGTTTCACAGAAAATAAGACTTTTTATATCGTTCTGCTTGTTGATTAAAGCATCTTTAGACATTTGCACTGGAAAAAAAGACTAAGATACTAAGAAATAATTTTCATCATGATTTTGCAGTGTGATCTGAAGGTACATTAATATTTATTTCCATATTCTAATTGAGCTTTAAAAAAAAATAAAAAAGCAATAGAGATCTGTTGGAAGCTGTATAACTGTTGCTTTTACTCCTTGTCTGCTGCCCTAGAGTAGTTTACATTTAGAGAATATATTGGCGTATTGTTACCTTTAATGTATTAACTTACATTTTCTTTAACTGATCTCAAAAAGGTCTTAAAATGTCTTAAATTTGCGCTTCGTAATACCTGCAGAATCCTTTCGGAAAGGTCTGTGTTGTGGACCATTAAATGCTGAAAGAGCTGCAACTTTTAAGTTGAGTGTGGCACATTACATACTCTGCTTGACTATCTTTGAAAATGTTGAAGTAGCCATATCTATCTGCTGTTCCCCTTTGAGAGACTGACAGGAAGTGATGTGACAGCAGAGACCCTCCATTAGATGCTCTGGTTTGTAGTGCCATTTAGGGCATTCAGATATGTCGTAGTTATGCTAATGGACTTCAGTTCCCTCACTGAAACCTCACCTTAATAACACACGCACACATAAGTCTGGAACATCCTCTTCCCTCCCATTAACAAGTGATCCACACAAACATAGACCTGGATATGGTGTTATAAGGGTCAAAAATGTGACTCCTGTATTTTGTATTTGGATTCGAAAATTATACAGACAGTCATTTGACTACACTTCTATGATGGACGTTTTTACATTTCTGAATTAAAATGCATTAATAAAATACTGAAAAAAGCACACTGCTGTTCAAAAAGTTTTCTCATGCTCACCAAATTTGTTAAATTTAGCTTACATGGTTGGTTTTCACTCTTTACTCCTTGCCAGTGGTTGTAGTACTTGCGATGGCTCACAAGATGAGCCATCGCAAGTACTAACTTTCAAATTTTTAATTTACAGAAAAATTAGTTGTCCACACGGATCCGGAGTTCTGGGGGAGTGAAAACAATATTTTTAAACCTGGTCCCAGAGTGAATAAATCAGAAAATTAACTGACATTAACACAGATTAATAAATGTATTTTTCCATATTCGTTTGTATACCGCTCACAAGGTTTATAGTCCAAGTCGTCTTCTGCGTTTTTATTGCACATAGTCTTATTGATCCTCTTTCCAGCACATTTGTGAGCACTTATCACATTTAAAGCATGAGTGTTTTAAACTCAATGTGAAAGGTTTAACAAAAATGTATATTCTGAAGTTCATTTGTCATTGTCCCATGAACAATATGAGGAAATTTTGTGCATTGGTTAATAAGAACCCTCATGTCAGAGATCTGAAGTATGAGGATCTGAATAATAAAGCCTTTGAAGATCTATGAGTTTGGCACTCGGATTTGACTAGGCAGCCATACGACACTTAAATTTTATTTTTAAATAAAAAGTCTTCATCCTAAACTGATCAATCACTGCCATTATTCTACTCTGGCAGGCAGAGTTAGTTATGCAGGGCGATGAGACTTCCAGACGGCAATATTGATTTGCAGGACGAGCCTAACTTAAGCCTTTAAACTCATCTGAGCTCATATGTTAGTGAAGAGTTTGACCTTGTTCAGTCAAATCAGAGACTTTTTATTATGACTCCAAATCTTAAAAGCAACTAATGAGTCCTTATAGTCCCTGGGTCCTTTACATGCTGGCTTAATTTGTTTATTTGAGTATGATGCATTCTCTTTTCCTTATACATCATGCTTGTTTACTCTGTCTTTCTTTGTCTTTACAGTCCAAAGGAAAGAAACCTCTGTTTGTGCAGCTTGTCCTGGATAATATCTGGAGTATGTATGACGCTGTGGTCACTAGAAGGTAACTTCCTATAAGGAGAAATTGACATCAACACATGATTTGCCATTATTCATTATTCTACAATTATTCTCTTGACAAGTAACAGAAATAAGTGTGTTTATGTGCAAAATTACTAACAGAATGCAAAAATATTTGAAAAAAGTTCAGTTTTTTTTATTATAAGATAATTATGAATAAGTTAAAGCAAAATAGAAACTAAAATATGAATAACAAAAGCACTCAACTAAAATACTAAAACTTGGTGTGCAGTGTTTAGTCATGAAATAAAACTTACCTCTGAATGCGTAATATCAGTCTAACTGTCCATAATTCATCAACACAGTTTCATTTTTAATGCAAAAGGAAAGAGTCACTTTAAATGCGTGTTTCCAGTTTCTTTTACATTTCGCTTATGCTTTTCCAGGGACAAAGAAAAGGTGGAGAAGATGGTGACCTCTCTGGGGTTAAAGGTCATGTCTCGTGACCTGAGACACTCAGACCCCAAAGTGCTCCTCAGTGCCATCTGCAGCCAGTGGCTTCCTGTGTCTCAAGCCGTGCTCTGTATCCTTCACGACACGAACATAGCATTTAAAAGATTGGGGTCAGTAAGATTTTTTTTAATAATTTTTTTTTTATTTTTTGTAATTTGCTGCTCAAGAAACTTTTTTTTCTTTTTTTTTCTTTTTTTTTTATCAGTGTTGAAAACAGTTATGCTACTTAATTTTTTTTTTTTTTTGGAACTGATGATCTAAATCTAAAATCCAGCCTAAAAGTCTTTACTGTCACTTTTGATTAATTTGAATGCATCCTTGCTGAATAAAAGTATTAGTTTCTTAGGAAGTTATTAGTTTTGTTGAGAATTTTGAGCCAATTTTGGTGTTTATAACAAACTTTTTAAGAAATGTAATATTAGACTTTACAGTGTTGTTTCAGCATCACAGATGTGTAAACACTGCATTCTGATTGGTCTCTTGCATTCATTTACATAATGAACTCTAATTGGTCCCTACTTTCTTGCATCTATAACTGGGGAACACTCTCCAAAATAAAGGTGCTTCAAAAGCTTCTTCACAGTGATGACCTTTGTTCGGCAACAAATAACCTTTTGTGAAACAGAAAGGTCCTTCAGATGTTAAAGGTTCTTTATGGAACCTTTTAGACAAAATAAAAACAACAACAACAACAACTTTGCCATAAAAAGCTAAGCAGCACAACTGTTGTTTATCATATCATCATATTAGAATGATTTCTGAAGGGTCATGGGACACTCAAGACTGAAATAATCTATTATTAATAAATTATAATATTTCACAGTATTAATGTTTATATATTCCTTTCAATAAAGTTCATTCTTGATGAACATAAAATAATTGTTTTCAAAAACATTAAAAAACTTGACTTTATTTTAGAAAAAAAAAAAACATAAATAATAATAAAAAAAAGAAATATAAACTGTGTGTTTATTTTTGATTATTTGCATGCATCTCAATTTGCTAACAGGGCTGCACACCTCAAATAAATACATTTAATATGAAAGGATAAAATATCTTAAATTACATCCTGAGGTTAACAAGCAAAGTTTTTTGAAGTAAAGTACTTTTCTTTACGACCATTAAAAAAAAAAAAAAAAACATTTCAGGGCCTATTTTGTTCCCTATTTATGGAAAGTGCCAGTGGAGTGTGTTTTCTTGAACTGTTACTCAGCAATGGTGTGTGAAAAGCTGCCCAGCCCAGCTGAGATCTCGGCGGAGAGAGTGGAAAAGCTGATGAGCGTGGGAGCGCGCAGGTTCGACTCTCTGCCCGAGCAAACACAGGAGCTAAAAAAGGGTGAGTGTGTGTTAAAGGCTACAGCAGAGAAGCTGTAAGCAGAGGATGTGATTCACACAGCGTTTCCTGCCGCCAGACTCCATCTGTGAATACCACGTTTTGGAAACTCACACGTTTTGCATGCATGTGCTCTTTTTTTTTTTCATGAAAACAGCGCCCTCAGATCTTTTCTAGCACTTTCTGCCCACTGGAAGCTTTCTAGGACTGCAGCACCTGTCCACTCACTGCTCTGTGAACTGTGTTTGGATTCAGTAGCTCCACATTTGACGTGTGGCTTTTTTTAAAGCTAAAAAAAAATATATATATATATATATATATATATATATGTATAATATATAATATATTTTAAGATTCACAGTATACCACATTATTTTTCCTTTGCATGTCTGGACATTTATATAGGTTTATACCACAAGTTTTATAGAAAAAAATATTATACCAAATACAAATTTACTATAAAAAATGTTAGTAATCAGTTTATAAAACTATTTTTTTCAATTCAAGTTTATTTGTATAGCGCTTTTTACAAAATAAATCGTTACAAAGCAACTTTACAGAAAATTATGTTTCTACAATATTTAGTAGTAGCTAGTAGTTTGTGCACATTTGACAGGATTTTTGAAAAAAAAATAAAAATAATAATATTAATACAAGACGTAGTCAGCTAGACGATGAACTATCAATATTATTAAGTTATTATATGATTCAGTGACACATTTAGCAATAATTGTTAGTTCTGTTTGTTGATTCAAGGTTAGCATCATCTAGGGTCCTCTGAGGGTCAGCATCATCTCTTCTCAGGTGTTCTGGATCCAGACTGGAGCTTGTGTAAATCCTAGTTACCACGGGATGTAAATCCCGTGGCGAAACATAGAAGCAAAATACAGACATCATTAGCATAGCTGCTGATCCAACAAAGTAAAATTAGTTTAACCAAACTAATGAATAAAAATGCACCTTTGAACAGATGCAACTACACTCACAATTAAAAAGAAACATTATTCGAATGCTTGGCGAAAGAGATGTGTTTTTAATCTAGATTTAAACAGAGAGAGTGTGTCTGAACCCCGAACATTATCAGGAAGGCTATTCCAGAGTTTTGGAGCCAAATGTGAGAAAGCTCTACCTCCTTTAGTGGACTTTGCTATCCTAGGAACTAGCAAAAGTCCAGCGTTTTGTGACCTTAGGGTGTGTGATGGGTTGTAACGTGGTAGAAGGCTAGTTAGGTACGCTGGAGCTAAACCATTTAGGGCCTTATAGGTAAGTAATGATAATTTGTAACTGATACGGAACTTAATAGGTAGCCAGTGCAGAGACTGTAAAATTGGGGTAATATGATCATATTTTCTTGACCTGGTAAGGACTCTAGCTGCTATTTAGTTTTTTACTTAAATATTATATAATTTAATTCAATTAACATTATATTTGTGTTGTTGTTGTTGTTGTAGTTCTTTAGGTTGTGACACTCCTTATAAATAATGTTTTAATAAATTGTATTATTATTATTATTATTATTATTTCTTTAAGTGCGTGTATTTCTGTTGTTATTCTTCAAGATAGATCAAACTTCTTTTTCATGTTTTACCAGGTTATAGTGCATATCTATGAGTTGTTTTTTAATAAATTATTATTATTTTGTAAAAAGTACAATCTACTGTACAACATTTGTTGTTTAATTTATTCATCAAACATTTATTTAATAGATTTATTCATCAAATATTGCTAAATTGACATCCTGTTTTATACAGTAAAATTCATTTTTGACTGTATTATGTGATTTTTGTTTGCATTTTCTGCCCTGCCATGTTAAAGAGAGTAAGTTGTGTGGGTTATTAACTGTAAAAGTTATAACCATTAGTAATAAGGGTATGCAGTTAATTATGTTTCCTCCCATTACAGTCTATCCAGTGCTCTTCAACTACACGATATTTGAAAAATACACATCGTATGAGAAATTGAAGTACTGCTCTAAATATTGTAGACATGTCGTAAAGAGCATTTCATTCTCAATAGGTCCATCTTTGTGTTTCTCCTTCAAAGCCCCCAGACCTCAGTACGCTGTTCTGTACCCTTAATAAAACATTTCTACAGACTACTATATAGCTGCTCGAGAACCCAAAAGTTGGTTCTTGATGCGCAAAAAATCTGAAGTGCATTGAATAAACTTTAGTCGATTAAACAACTTTTGCAGCCGTCTGTTGGTAAAGTTGGGGGCATTTGTTTCTCCAGCTTTTACACAGTTCTGACAAGAGTTTGTGTAATAGCAGGATGCTGTTAATTTGGTGTGGCCTCAGGCTGAGGTTTCCTTGAGCTCGTGTTAAAAAGACAAGCTTAGGGTTTGTAATATCACGCTTTAAAGTCGTTTCTAAAGGCGCTTAGGTGTGAAATTTGCTTGATTTCGTATTCATATGAAAAGACCACACCGTGTCCCATCCGTATTGTGTTCAAAGTCCGAATTGTACAACTACACAGGTGTTGCTGGCATTCAATAAGACTTCTTTAATCTGTTTGCTCTGTGTGTTTGTCCCCTGTAGCATTTCTAGATTGTTCGGCTGATGAGACGGCGCCGGTAATCGTCTTTGTGTCAAAGATGTTTGCTGTGGACTCCAAAGCTCTGCCACAGAACAAACAGAGGTATTGAACTTGCAGATGTGTTATTTCAAGCAAATGTCTGTTTCCTATGTTGCGTGCTGTTTATTTTCAGATCAAAATTAGTTTGAGTAATAGAAACATGGCCTGATTTGATATAGGGTTATTATAGTTAACTATCTCTATTCCATCTACTTGTTTTCTTTCTGTTTATTATAAAACACTTGCGTTCTCTATACTTTTTCTGTTCTATTACTTGTTTTCTTTTTAAAAAACTTGCTATTTGTATTGCATTGGACTTGTCACAGAACTTACATATCATTGCTCTGTTGTCGGTTTGATTGTTTCTATTGTCCTCATTTGTAAGTTGCTTTGGATAAAAGCATCTGCTAAATGATTAAATGTAAATTATACTTAACTAAAACTGAAGCTGAAGCTTGTTACTTGAAATGTAATATATGTTAACTGAAAATGTTTAACCTGTTAACTGTCACCCCGTCCCGAATACGGGACGCCTACGTTGACTATACTATATTACAATATAATCTAATCTTGACAAACTATATATCGTTGGAAAGCTCTAAGACTCCCAAATATATATTTTACCAATATTTTTTGTTAAAAATTATGTAGGAAAAGTAATAGATTAATTTATGACGAGTGCACCCTCAGAAATCTACATTACAAAAGGAGCTTTGACCTTTGTTTTAAAAAAAAAAAGACTTCCTCGTTGCCTTTTTCTCTATCACATTTTAGAAATCATCAGGAGTTATATATCACTTGAAAACATAAAATCTCAAAATTCATCCTTCAAAACCCATTTTAAAATCAGACATTGCATTACCATGTAAATGGTACATCAAAAACGTTACAAAATGTTTTCAGTCATGAATTATAAAAATGTAGGTTTGTATCATGCACATTGAAGTGTATCTTCAAAAACGTGAGTGACAGTTCAGGGGTTAAATTAGCTTTATTTCAGTTGTCAAGGCAAAATTTCTTATTTTAATTGAAAACTAAAACTGAAATATGTTAAAAAATAAAAATAAATTATTGATATAAATGTATATAAACTGCTAAAAATGACAAAACATACCAAAATTACTAAAACTACATTTAAAATAAAAACAAAATTTTTACTTATTATTATAATTTTTTAGCACAATATATAAAAATCTCCAACTTTCTCAAACTGGGGTTTATAAGGCGACTACAGAGTGTTCATTAAATAATAGTAATAATAATAATAAAAAAATACTGAAGACTTGCTAAAAAGATATTAAATAAGTATTTTATTTGTTACCCTGCATGTCACCATTAACGTTAACGTGTGAATGTGTTGTTCATTATTGAATTAATGTTTTAAAATCTTGGGGGCATATTTGAGTAGATATTTTAGGTTAAAGGTGTACAGCTGACAAACATTTTTGCGACTAAAAAAATCATGATGAACCACTTATCACCAAACATACAATATGAATGCTATGAATGCTTTTTTTTATTCGTTTATTTGTTATTTACAGAACTATTATAAAGTTGTTCAAAAGATATTTTACTTATTGCTATACCAGCTTATGGTATGTAAAAATGTACCAGCCATAAATATGTATTCCAAGACATAAAGTATTTTTATTAATACTAAGCATGAGGAATTCAAATTTCTGACACTATGCAATCTTAGTCTATCGTTTAAGCTACAAAATGAGTGAGCAGGATCTGTGTTTTTCGTTTACATAATTATTTTTAGAAAAACATATTTTCCCCCGTGACAATAGAATTATTAAGCATTTTATCCTGGATTCGTTTGGCAAATGCTCTTGAAAGTTGTTTTGTCATACAGCATCACATACGAAATGAGCCTTTCTGTCTCGTCACATAAATATGAAGACACATTATGATTTTGTTTTTCATTTTTTTGTGGCTTAATGTGAGGAACATTCCACATATGTGTCTCCACATGGTGTTCTGGAGAAAACAGCCTTTAGGCATGATCGATAAACGCCTGATGGCAAATCTTCCGCTGAGGAAAGAGTCCAGACAGATGTTTTCTTTTGTAGATGGTTTATAGGAGTCGCTCACGTAATTTACATCAGTGAAGATTAGACTCTCATTCCGACTCAAACCATGTGCAACTATGTTGCAATTCCTAAAACGTTTTGCTTTCTTGCCTTTGCTCTTGGTGGGTGTTCATTTTGGATCCATGGCTGTGCCACCCTGCAAAGAGTATGGTTATTAAAGGTAAAAAACACTTGAGAAATGTTTTTCAAAACGTACAGTGCTTTTCAAATGTTTTGGGTCAAAAAGATTGATGTTTTGTATGTAATGTATGTAATGCTCACCAATGCTGCATAAAAAAAAAACAGTAAAACACAAATATTATTATAGTTTAAAATCACAGTTTTCTTTTTTAATTTAATGTAAAATGTACTTTATTCCTGTGATGCAAAGCTGAATTTTCAGCATCATTACTCCAGTCTTCAGTGTCACATGATCCTCCAGAAATCATTCTGAGATGCTGATTTGCTGCTCAATTATTATTGATGCTCAATTATTAATAATGGTTCTTATTATCATCATCAATGTTGAAAAACAATTTTTGGGGGTTTATATATATTTTAAATATATTCAAATAAATAAATAAAAAATTGGCGAAAAAATCTGTTATTTTAAATTGTTATAATGTTTTTCTATTAAATGTATTTAACTTATTTTAGCCTTGGAGAGCAGAAGAGACTTTAAAAAACAAAAACATAAAAAAAATCGTAGTTATTTTACAGTTATAAGTACAGTTCTGATAAAAAATACACAACATTCATATAAAATACTAGTATTTTTTTCTAGTTACAGTTTATCCTGTGGGATCTCATTCATTTCCCTTTAGGATTCTTTTAGGTTTGGTTCCAAATGATGAAAGAAATTCCAGAAGGAATCCTGTGTACATTCCTTCAGGCTTTTGTGTAGGACGAGAGCTCTAGGATCCTGAATAATAGATCTGTGTGTGTGTGTATGTTTGAGTAAGTTTGCTATAGCCCTTGGGTTCTACAAACTTAATGGACCTTGGCCAAACAGTGATGTAGCAGTTGATCGATACGGCACTGAGCTCGCTGTGTGTGTGTGTGTGTGTGTGTGTGCTGCTGCTGTTTTTCCTCTTGCTGGACTATGAGAATTGATATCCAACGGGAAAGTCGCTGGCTTTGATCCTGTCCCTGCTGATGTCCTTTGTGTCTGGACTCAACTGAAATAAATGTTTTTCAGCTTTCACCTTAAGTAAGCTGATGTTGTGTCAGCGCTGAGGAACAATGCCCGTCGCAGATCGGAGTGCGGACGCTAGATGGCGCTCTCAGCCGCGTCAGACTCCTCACATGACCCCGGATCTGAGGACATGAGCTGCTCAGACTCTCTGTTCAGGAGTCAGTGTGTCAGTCAGCTCGCAGACGGGAACAAAAGCACACGGCCCCTTTAGGACTGACCTCAGATCAGACGTTTTCCATTATTCATCGGCTCGGGTGGAACTGTAAAATTAAATTCAGTCGAGTGGATCTTTGTTTCCATCTGTGTCTTTTTAAACATTCCACCCACTCGCAAAATCTTACACTTACATACGTGACTCGTCTTTCCAGTGTCTTCGGCCCTTTTGTTCTCACATTTTGTCTTTCTTCTCACCTTCTCCAGGAGGTGACAGCCTAGAGTAGAGGTGGGCGGTATGACTAAAACCAAAGTGTGATTAATGATAAATATATCATTATTTTTTAGTCAAGCATGCAAAGAAAAATGGTTTATATTTGAAAAAAAAAGTAGCAATATGAATTTTTGGATGATACAATTATTCTCTCTCTCTCTCTCTCTCTCTCTCTCTGTCTCTCTCTGTGTGTGTGTGTATATGTATTTATGTATATATTTGTGTGTGTGTTTGTGTGTATATACACTGACCTAAAGGATTATTAGGAACACCATACTAATACTGTGTTTGACCCCCTTTCGCCTTCAGAACTGCCTTAATTCTACGTGGCATTGATTTTAGAAATGTTGGCCCATATTGATAGGGTCGCATCTTGCAATTGATGGAGATTTGTGGGATGCACATCCAGGGCACGAAGCTCTCTTTCCACCACATCCCACATTTTTAATACTGTGTAGTATCTTATGTTACTTTAAAATATAAATGTGTATCCGAAATGTATAACAGTAAAAAAACATACCATACGGTATTAAAAATGTATAGTACTTAAAATGAATACATTGTGTTTGTGTGTGCATGGGATATTACATTTTTAATATATCAGTTTAATATAAATATAACAACAGCCAAAAAATCATGGTCTTGGCACATCAAACAAAAATCATTCATGCCCTTTATTAATAGACATGTCGGCCGGTTGACACGTCTACCGTCACATGATATATACCATCTCCTGCCGCCCAGCCTGGAAGGATTTTAGGGCCTTTGTTCTCACCCTTTGACCTCACCCTCACTCTTTCATGTCGAGTGGATAGTCGTGACACTGGACAGTTGACGCTATGGCACGCTGATGTCAAAGCGAATTATCTGTACTTTAATGGGTGGAGAGACAGTTGCACTTTTAATCATTAGAAGCAGATGGCTGTTGTTTTGATAGAGGGGCTGTGGATTGTGTGTAGACGCTTGCAGGCTGCATGTAGTGTTTCTTCGGCTGCAAGAACTCCTGTGCAGCATTAGACTGCAGATAATGCAAGCTATGTTTGCATAGAGCAGGAATAGTGATTAGAGACGTACATGAAACACTGTTCCAGAGCCAGATGTTGTCTTGGCAGTTTTGAGATGGCAAACTGTAAGCAGGTTAAACTTTATAAGTCAAGATGAAGTGCTGTCTTCAGTTCTCTTTTGCAATGTGATGTATTACATAGTGTAACAGAATATTCAGTGGAAACCTTTTACATTTTAGGAAATGATTGGATCATGAAAAATTGGCTTGGCTGAAAAGACAAGTGGTTGGAGATATATTGTATGTATGTGTATATATCAGTGCTGTCAAACGATTAATTGCATCCAAAATAAAACTCTCCGTTTACATAATATATGTATGTGTACTGTTTACGTTTATTATGTATATATAAATACACACAGTATATATTTTAGAGAAATGTTATTCCTATGTTTTAAATGTATTCATTTATAGTATACATTAAGTAAATATAAATATAGACATGTAAACATTTTTAAAATATATTCTGTATGTGTGTGAATTTATATATACCTAATATACACAGAACACACACACAAAAACTTTTATCATGGATGTGATTAATCGTTTGACACCACAAACACACACACACGCATATTATATATATATATATATATATATATATATATATATATATATATATATATATATAATTTTTTATTGATTTGGATTTGTTAGCATTTTTAATGCTCACTTAGGCTGCATATAGGCTGTTTAATGCAGCCCTACTGTAAAAAATATTCTTACTGGCACCAAATGCATGCATTCCCTTACATGTGGCAGGAAAGTGCAGGGAGAGATGGGATTAATGTACAGAAATGATTAAATCCTAGGATCAAATGTAGTAAATTGATAAATCAGTATTTGCTTAAATAGAGCCAGTTCTGATTCTTTGTTTGCTTGAAAGGATTCATGATTCATGGCAGCAGGATTTACTTGGTCTTTTGAAATGAAAAGATCTGGCTTCTGTCCATATTCCCCAGTGCATTGAACTCTTCTGAGCGAAGCTTCAAGTTAGTGTTAATACTGACTATGTTGTACACAGGTCAAGTGTGCTAACACCATGCTCAAAGATCAGTGTTCGAACTTTGACCCCATCTGACTCTGACCTCTCAAAGTGAGGACTGGCAATTCACATTGTTATCATTACATAGGTGCTGGCGGTGTGAAAAACTAAGCAGGATCGAAGAGAAAGCATATAGATTTGTATTGTATATCAAAATCTGAATCAATGGAATCTGGATCATTCAGATCATAATCATAAGATTATGCACACTAGATATTCTATGCAAATTATTTGTAAAATTGAGTCCTGAAAGTGCTTTAATGTTCACAAGTTAAACATTTTTATCTGTTTCGTCAGTTTAAACTTTTGTCATAATTATAACTTATTAATCTTGCAATATGGCATGTTGTTCTAAAATTATTGGTTTTGTGTTATTTCAAGATATTATGTATTTATTTCAACTAATAATGGACTTTTCATGTCTTTTTATTCTGAAATAATTCCGTTTTGTCATATTTTTGACCTTGCGATAACGACTTTTAATCTTGTAAGCATTAGTATGATCATGTAGTATAGATTTCTATACATTTACATTTCAAATTTTTGTGTCATAATTTTATCTCATTAATTTTTGGTCCTAATTTGGACTTTATGTCACAATGATCACTTTTTATGTCCTTATCTACACTTTTTATGTCATTCTTTGGCCCACCCTGATGAAGGACAGTGTGTTATGAAGTACGCTGTTATGTAGAAGTCAGTGAATCCTTATAGAGGTCATTTATGAATACAGAAGTCGTAAAGGTACAATATCTAGAATTAGGTGATGGCCTAATAGTAAAACTATTAAATTTTTTAAGAAATCTTGATTGAGAGTTAATTCTTGAAGAGTGCAAAATATGTTTCCTTTAACTTTTGAACCTACTTGTGCACAACACCCATGCTGCACCCATGTGCAGCGCCATCAAAACACCTTTTCCGCTGACTGAAAGAGACAAGCAGTTTGAGCTGGATTTTCAAACACTTTTGATGCTTAAATACCTTCTACTCCGTGTGTTTCAACTCCATTTCCTTCGGGTCTGCTAGAGCCATCGAGGGATGAGTGATTTTTGAAAGGAAAAAGAGTTGGGCCGCGGTAATGTACTCCTGTTTATTCAGTCTAACATCATACTGTTTCCTTCAATCAAGAATGCTGCGGTTAATATGCCACTGTATTTGGAGCTTGACCGCCAGCTCCCTGCTTCTCCTTCTCCTTCTCCTTCCTGGCAAGTGTGAGGAAGAGAGTCAGAGAGGAGCTGGGCGTCTCCCAGCGGCTCTTTACTGTGTTTGGGAATCTTCATTGTTTGCTTGTGTGCACTCTCTGTTGTGCTCAGACGCCGTCTCACCCCTCTTTCTCCAGTTAGACACTCTCTTGCTCTCTTTGTTTCTTTTTTTCCCCATTCCCTCTCTCTCTCTCTCTCTCTCTCTCTGTCAGATGTTTTTATTGAGCTTAAAGCAGTCAGCGTAAGGGTATCCAGGCATAAAGTTTCTCCCTGACCTGAGATGATCTTCTTGCTGTCTCATGTCTGTGGAGTCTTTGTCTTTCACACACAAACACATGGGTGTTTCTTTAGCTACAGACATTTTTGTGTTCCTTTTGCTACCCTAAATCCATGTAGATTTCTATGTGGATTTAGCCTAATATAATTGAATGAACTGTATTTCATTGTGGTTAGTGTATATGAGTACTTACTTAAATGAAGATAATGTATTTCTGTTTATTTCTGTATCACTCTTATCCATTTACAATTTATGACTCATTTTAATTTGTCAGAAGAGCACATATTCCTTGAGATGATTATTAGAAAATAAATCTAATTGGGATGTATTATAATTCATGTTATATTTTGATTTATTTTTGTGTGTGTGTGTGTATACATACACACACACACACACACACGTTTGTTTTTGTGAAAAGTGGGGACATCCCATAGGCGTAATGGTTTTATACTGTACAAACTGTATATTCTATGGCCCTTCACCAACCCTACACCTAACCCTAACCCTCACAGGAAACTTTGTGCATTTTTACTTTCTCAAAAAAACTCATTCTGTATGATTTATAAGCGTTTTGAAAAATGGGGACATGGGTTATGTCCTCATAAGTCACCCTCTCCTTGTAATACCTGTGTCATACCCATGTCATTATACAGAGTTGTGCCCTGATATGTCACAAAAACAAGAGCACACACACACACACACATATACATAATACATATAATTACATATTATACATTACATTATATATAATTACATATTAGAAAATATTTTTACCAATGTATGCGTTAAAAAATATTGTATACTTTTTTTTCAGTGTGTGAACACATCAGCCTACAATTTATTTATTTTATTTTTTATTTTTAATGTAAATAAAATCGTAGCTGTGAAGTTAGCCTTTGCAAGACAAATGAGTTGTCTGTTTTATTCTAAAAATGCTTAAAATGTCATGTCCTTTGTAGTATTAGTGTTGGTTTGAGATAGGAATGGTATTTGTTTGTTGCAGTTTAGGCAAAAAAAAAAAAAAAAGTGTATGGTGCATGAAATGTTGGACAGTGTGTGTAGACGACTGCATTTTGTAAAAATAAATGAGCGAGTTTTAAAAGGTTATTTAAGGGAGTTTAATTTCTAGGGGCCAAAAGTGCCCATAGTTAAGGAAACAGCCATATATTTGTTTTGTTGGCTCTGTGAGTGTTTCTGCTGCGAGTGAAGGGGGGAGGGGTGTGGCGAGGGCTGAAGGATGACATCATCTTCTGTGAGTACAGCTTTTAGCTTGTAGACCAGCTTTCCTTTCATATTTTCTTTCGAAACATTGTGTCTAAACGTAATCGTCTATAAGCACATAAGCCCAGAAGAATCAAATGCATGCACATCAGATGACCTTTGACCCCTTTGAGTGAGAAGGGGGCATTGCAAACACAAAGAGGCTGAGAAAATGGACATAAAGTGTTCGTTTAGACCACAATGCACAATGCGTTATTCCCTGAGCCACATTTCAAAGGCACTGTTCCAGCCTTTACATTTCAAAAGTGTTATTTAAACAATCTCTGTTATCCTGTGCTGGAGGGTGCTATTCATTTGATCCTTCATCCTGATTTGATCGAGGCTTCTGTTGAGTGAGTTTTGCGAGTCTTCGAGCTCATACGAAACATGTCGGGAGGAAACTGTTTGCTTGCTCTGTTTGCATAAGGGAATTGTAATAATAATAATATTTATTTATGTCTTTGTTTGTTATGAAGTGTTTATTTAAAATCCAGTGTGGATACCTGTTAGACTGACTTGTGGCCAGGTTTTTTTTTAAAAGACTTAATGTATAAAAATATATAATATAAAATGTATTTAAGAAAATTTTTGTTTATATAATATATTTATATATAATATTAAATATAAGAATATATATATATATATAAACTTTTTTTTTTTATTTTTTTACTTTTTTTTTTCAGGAAATGCTGTTCTTTTTAAACTTTCTATTCATCAAAAAGTCCTCAACATTTTATCACATTTTACACAAAAAAATATTATGCAGCACAACTGTTTTCAGCATTGATAATTATAATACATATTTCTTGAGCAGCAAATCAGCATATTAGAATGATGTTAGAATGACATTTATACAATTTTATATCATTTTAGTATATTTTGGCAATTCAAATAAATATTTTGCTCTCTTTAAACATTAAAAAAAAAAAAATACAAGTTATGCATTTCTTTCCAGTCGTTATTCAGATTTTACATCCAGCCTGTCACCTCAGTTCACTTTGAGGAATTGAATGGCAGAGGGTTGACACATACTCAGGTCAAGTCTGCTATTTTGCTCTCCTTTTTTTCCAATTGAATGAACTGCATCAGGAAACCTGCAAAGCACAGATGCATTCCTCCACCTTAGGGGTTGCCATAGCAATGATCCATGTGGGTCAGTGTGTGTGTGTGGTATGTGATTTGGCGTGTGGGAGTGTTGTCAGCCACTCTTACACATGCCCTGCATGCAACACTAATATGTTGGCTCGCCTGATTGGCTGCTGGTGCTGGGGTTTTTATTAATGGCACAAGGCAGTCGGTAGGCAGAAAATTGGTTGTGCTGTTCAGTGCTCACATGCACAGACACACATGGAAAATAAATAATATATGAGCAAATTAGCTTTAGATTGGTGAAAAATGTGTAAGCATGCAGATGTTAATATGTGTACATTATTATTATTATTATTATTTTTATTAATAAAACGTAAGATACAAAAATGGTAATTTGGTCAGATTTGTGTACTTTTTGTACAGTTATGGATATGTCTAATTTTTTTTTATTAGACATAATTGTGTAAAATGTAGGTATTGAATTCTGTGGAAAACATCTGTAGTTTAATGTCTGATGAAGCATGTTTTTGAGTAGATTGTGTTTTATGTGTACAGATTTAGAAACAATTTGTATTTCCATTCCTCTGTCGTTTTTTCCTTCCTTTTGAGTGTATTAAAAAACAATCCCTCTTGTGGTTTTTTAAAGACTTCGCTGTAAGGTTGTGTACCCATTACTTCATGACCACAGTGGCCGAGCTTGTAAACGAGCTTCATGCTGATTCCATTATTGCCAATAAGCGACACATTCAGACCTTTGAAAAGGAAAACATGACGACTCGGAGAAGGACTGTAATGAATCACTTCACACACGCAACATGATTGAAATCCTACTGGAGCGGAAGTTGAGAAAAAATTGGAAAGTGGGTAAAAACCTACTGAGTGGATGACCTGATTAAAACAGTTTATTTGTGGTTGATTTCACAATTGTAGTTGCTATTGCACTGTTATTTAACAAGAAAAAAAAGAATAGCTTTTAAAGTAGAGGACTTGAGGTTTTCCACTGGACTGTGTCCTGTTTTAATGTAATTTATGCATCCCAAATGTGTGATTAATATTTCAGCATGGCAGTGTTCTCTCAAATCATATTAACTAGCTTTTTTAATGACTCTGAAGTTACAGCCTGCACTTTCCATGAATAGGGTACACTTTGTTCCATTACTTATTTAGCATTAGAGACACAAAGGTCAACATTTACACCCTGATACCCAAGGTTTTTATTTATGTATTTATCATAAAAAATATTTTTACATTTATGGGAAAAATATGTTTAAGTTTGGTCCTACACTAGCTTATCTCTACTGACTGACCACTGCAACCTTTTATTTTATTTTATTTTATTTATTTATTATATTTTTTTTTAAATTATGTTTTATTTTAAATTACATTTAATTCAATGTAATTACATTTAATTGCATTTAATTTTTACAAATTCATAAGAATCTTAAGTCTCTTGAGTCAGCTGTAATACAATCATCGCTTCGGTCAATACTGAGCTGAAACTTTTGTTACCAATTACAGCTTGTTTGGCAAGTATTTTGCAGAGTCATAAAAGTAAACTCGATGAACTCCACAATCATTTTGCTGGCGATTGTCTTCCAACCAATTACTGCAAGTATGCCATTTAACTACATAGGATCTATATTTAGATGTAAAGCAAAGGAGGTCACAGTAGTTGGCTGTTGTGTTCCTCTCGCAGCATCCCTCTTTATGATTTGTTTTTAGTCTTTAAGCAGCATTCGTCTGTCATCTCCTCAGATGTAGTCATCATTCTGCTTTAGATGAGTCCTTAATATATGTGGCAGTGGTTTGGAAGTAAACATGGTTTAAATCTTCTATTGGATCTACTGCTTAGCAGCATAAAAGCACATTATTCATGTTTTATGTGGGCTAATTTCAAGCTATGGCAACTCTTTGGTATATTTTTGGTGTATTAAGAACTGAGCCAGTTTTCCTTCTGCCCAGTTTGACTTTGAGCAATTAGAGATTTATATCTCAAACAATTGTAATGGTTTGGTGTTCTATTAAAGCTTGTCTATAGCTCCTTTTGTTCTTGTAATGGCATGTCTGCTTCTTTTTGAAATAGAAATTCTTGAATCAATTCACTTATCTCTGCTGTTGAAATTGGATGTCTGTGATAATGGCTTGAGCAAAAAGTGCTCGTCTTGGATTTTGGGGGTTTTGTGTTCCGTTAAGACACTGTAGTTGGTCAGAAATAACTTTTTCCATGAACCATGAATGATTTAATTCAGTTGATTATAAAATGTGCACTAAATAGAGGCTAAAACATGGACTACATCCATGTTCAACATTATATTTGGCATTCAAATAATAATATGCTGTAAAATGACAAAATTGTACAACAGTTTGTTACCAAGGTTGAGCTCATGATTTTAAATTGAATCGGACAGGAAGTTGGATTATAATTTGATTATAAAATGTAAAAGAAATGAAATTGGCAAATTTACAATTATGAGAATATAATAATAATATATATTTTTTATTTGTATTATTTTTCTCATAATTGTAATTTTGTCAATTGAATTTCATTTACATTTTATAATCAAATTGCAATTTATTATTAATAGTAAATTAATATAAATTATGAATAATAATATTTTATTTGATCAATTATGGTTATTTACTCATTTGCTATCTGGGGCTAATTATTGCAATTATATATATAAACATTGCTTCGGTAAAAAATTGCAATTTGCAAACTTAGTTTTTTTTATAAATAATAATTGTTTTAACCAGCTATTAAGTACTCCTTACTTTTAGCTGAGCACATCACACAACTATATATGAGAGGTTGACCAATGAATCACCAAACAGGTGACTCGGTTAGCCTGTATTGAAGTGCAGAGAGAACACTTTAGCCCACAGTAGAATCACCCACTGTCCAGTTGTAATCTTGCCAGGTGTGGTTCATAACTGTGCATTATGGTTTGTGTTGTTTTTGTACCTCCAGGCCATTGACTCAGGAGGAGATCGCCCAGAGAAGGGAACAGGCCAGGCAACGACACGCAGAGAGACAAGCTGCCAGTCAGAGTGCAGAAAACCCTGGGTCCGTTGATACTGGAGGGGTTTCAACCCCAGCAGCCCTGGCCAGCGGTGATGTCTCAGGCAAGAGTTTAACCCCCTTTTAATGCTGCATGTGTTACAGCGAACGATTAAAAGAGCTGTATTTGAGCTTGCATATCACAGGCTATATTTCCTAAGGCGAATTCTGTACCATTCAGGGCTGTACAATTGACATTAATTCACATCAAATGTTTTCAGCAGTAGAGATACACTTAGTGGACACAGAGCTTAAGTGCAATCACAAAAGTGCATTATTTGCGTGTGCTTTAAAGCCTTGTCGATTAAACATTTAATTCACATGCTGTTCTGAGTGTGTACACATTAGGTGCGTGCACTTTCAAAGTGCCTGATTACTAGATTTAAGTTTAAGACTAACTCAACTTATAAGTTGTCTTTCATGTCTGATTGATTTCACATCTAATACTCTCAAAAGCACACAATGTTTGCATAAAAACACAATTAGTTGTGTCTAAAATGAAATTAAACAGCTGAGAGAGAAACGGTTGTGTGCAGCTCTTAAAGGGACAGTAACTACTAAACATGCTGCAGCCTGTCATTAAAGGTATAGTTCACCCCAAAATTACATTTCTGTCATTATAGAGCTGGAGAGGCTTCCTAACCTAGTTAGGAGTGACAAGATGGCAGCAAAGAGGGGGGAAGCAAACACTTTCCAATGAAGATATGACATATTGGAGTTATTTGATGATATGGAGTAGGGCTGCACGATATTGGGAAAAAATGACATTGCGATATTTTATTTTTCTGCGATATATTTTGCGATATTTTTTCTTACAAACAAATGGGTTGAGCACACTTACATTCTCATTTTAAATGATTTAAACATCGACACCATCATGTCAATTGATTAATATGCGCGAGGGAGAGAGAGCAAGATAGCGGTCGTGTTGTTTGAAAACGGCTCGCTCTCTCTCGGTCTCTCTCTCTCTCTCTGTCAATTCAATTCAGATTGCTTTATTGGCATGACATACAAAGATACATATTGCCAAAGCATTGTACATATCAGAATAGAAACAAACAAAACAAAAATACATATATATATATATATATATATATATATATATATATATATATATATTCATAAGAGGAAAAAAAAGAAAAAAATATACATGCAAAATAAATCCATATACATTTCTATAAACATTGATGGTACTTCTAATGTACTCTCTCTCTGTCTCTCTCGCGCGCGCTCTCTCTCTAGCAGCAGCGCACCAGCCCAGCGCCGCGTCAGGCACGGTTCTGGTGTGTAAAGACACAGAAAACGCGAGGCAGCCACCACGCTTCTGGGACGCTTCAGACACGCGACGCTCACGCCACGCAGCCAGTGTGTGTCACCGGCCTCTGTCTCTCTCGCGCGCACTCTCTCTCAGTCTCTCTCGCGCGCACTCTCTCTCAGTCTCTCTCGCGCGCTCTTAATGTTGCTAGATGGCAGGGCTCAACTATAAGTACTGCCCGAGCCTGGGGCCAGCGTGAAAGATGTTCGATACAGTAGATGGATTTGTCGCTTGCCCTATTGGGCCACTGCAGCATCGTTATGGCATTTTATCATTTGCATGTGTTTTTAAGGATTGTTAATTAAAAAATTCAAGCCATTAAAAAGCATTTGGCCGTGAAAGATGACTCCTTTCAGTACTCGCACGCTGTGATCTGTGTGAACAGCACGCGCACAGACAGCTGCGTCACTGACATGCACGAGCCACCTGAACAGTCAGATACATACAAAAGTATGTCAAAATACCCGTCCAGGCAAGTAACTTTGTATCTTTAACAATGATTAATCTATGTTGCATTTATACACTGGAGTACAGTTGCACCAATCTACTGGACAATTTTTTTGTTTTATTTCAGACTATCTTCTGTTCCGTGCTTGCATACATACTTCACTGCAGTCAATTTCCCAATGGCCATTTGTGTTTAAATATTACATTATTATTATAATTATTCTGTAAACAGCTGTTAACAGAGGCCAGAGATGGTGAAGACAGACACAAAGAGGAGAAAATACTACAAGAACACTGTTCAGGATGCGCAAAATATTGGAAGAAAATTAAAACATTGATTTTTATATGAATGTGTTTCTGAGGGAAACTTTTCTGTACCTGCACATCTACAAACAAAAAACCTATGATAACAATGATAAAAGCAACTATTTTATTTTTTGTGGCAGGGCCAGTGAAAATGTTGGAAGGGCAAGTAAAAATTTGAACCACTGGGCCGACCGGCCAGTAGAAAAGATCCTTAGCGTCGATCCCTGGATGATCTCAGGATATAGAGTTCACTGATCTATATTCATATTTATATAGATCAGTGAACTCATCTTTATGACGTCATGGGAGAGTCTCGGAATGTAGATAAGGTTTGTCCAAGAAATTGATTTTGTTGCTAGGCTTCTGAAACAGTCTCTAAAGAGTTACGAAGTCAGTAAATCTAGTGAAAAAAAAAAAAAAACTAAGTATGCACATTGTCTACAACATAAGTTTTTAATTGGATTGTTCCTCTGGTTTATACATGTGTTCATAATTCCTTTGTATGACAGCATGCCAAAAATTATGACCGCACAATTTGGCATGTTTCATTGCATTACGTTTATTTAATTTCGGTCCTCACAGACAATCAATCATACAAGTCATTACCATTATCACAGATAAAACAACGACTATAAAAAACTTTGCAATATGCTTACAAAATCTTGCACTTTTTTTATTTATTTATTTATTTATTTTTAAATTAAGGGAAAAGATGTCAAATTTCCTACACCGGACATCACTTTTGGCCTATGGCAGTTTATTGACTTTCCAACTGACCGCCAAACTGCAAAAACAAGCCACTTTTATGAGGATTGTGGGCTTTCCTGGAGCTGTTGGAGTCATGTTCACATCATTGCTTCAGCTGTAAACAAGGAGACATACCAACAGAAAACGAAACATCAGTAATAATGTGATAATTTTGCAAAGCATTAAGAAACACTTAAATATAAAATATTTGTGTCTTAAATTATTTGACTGTAGTTACATTAAATGTTAAGTGTTGTGCTGCTGTGTCTTTAGATGAGCAGGCTCACTATTGGCTGATTCAGACGTCAAGGTCAGTCATTGTGGGTTGGCATCATTGTGCTCCTTAGTTCACAACACTTAAGTGTCACCTTAGTCAGCACTTAAGAATCAGTCTTAGACTTTACTGAAAGTTGCTTTTAGCTTCTTTATAAAAGTCTCCTTCTCTGAAGAATTGTTTGACACTTAAGTCATAGCTTAAGACTATTCTTAAGAGCATTTCTGACAAGTTTTATATATACAGGCCCTGGTTTAAACAACTGGAGTAAATGATGGTATAAAAATAAAACACTATGGGCCCTATCATACACCCGGCGCAATGCGACGCAAGGCGCAGCGCAGGTGTGTTTGCTAGTTTCAGTCTGGCGCCGTTCGCATTTTCCCATCCAGAGCGTACACACTGCTTATTAAACACAGGGATGCACAGCAGCACACAAACATGCAAAATATTAAAAATATATACCGTATTTTCCGGAGTTGCACTTTTTTTCATAGTTTGGCTGGTCCTGCGACTTATAGACAGGTGTGACTTGTTTATCAAAATTAATTTGACATGAACCAAAAGAAATGAACCAAGAGAAAACATTACAGTGTACAGCCATGAGAGGGCACTCTATGCTGCTCAGTGCTCCTGTAGTAGATCCCTGAAAACATAGAGCGCCCTCTCGCGGCTGTAGACGGTAATGTTTTCTCTTGGTTCTCGGTTCTAAATAAATGCGATTTATAGTCCAGTGCGACTTATATGTTTTTTTCCTCGTCATGCCGTATTTTTGGACTTATGCGACTTATACTTGGGTGCGACTTATAGTCTGAAAAATACGGTGTGTATATATATATATATATATATATATATATATATATATATATATATATATATATATATAATGCCTACATGTCATAATGGATAGTCATCACATGTATCAGAATTAGGCTATCTATTTGCTCGCACACGAGCAGCTCTGTTTCTTCTCGGAGACGCGTTCCGTCTTTGCGCCGTGTAAATAGCAAATCCGACATGGCACGAGCGCAACTGGCTCTTAAAGGGAATGAAAGATGAGACTCTGATTGATTTATTGCATGTTACGCCCAAAAAACACCCATTACTCATTAAGAGAATAGGGACAACCTGTTTAGACCATGCGCCCGAGCGCACCAACCGTTTTTCTGGCGTTAAAATAGCAAAAGTGGATTTGGACACGCCCTGAGTGCACCTGCGTTTACACTTTGCGTTTAGATCGTTAAAATATGGCCCTATATCAGAATTGACAAACAGATTACAGAATTTTCATTTTTGGGTAAACTATTCCTTTAATATTAATATTACTGCTAAATACTGTACCTGAAAAATACCAGTTTGGCCTGCCATTCTTTTTTATTGTATACAGTATTTTTTTTTATCTTGATAGGTTTTATTCTAGTATTATTATTGTTTTTTACAATAGGCAAATTAGATTGGCTGTACTGTTAAGACAACTTGCAAAATAGTAAAACCAACATGATAAAATGTGATATTGCTGAATGAAATAGTGCTATAATATTTTTGCCGTTTTGCCCAACCCTAACTTGTGCTACAAAACTTGCAACCTCTGTAGCACCCGTGCTATGTGCAAAAAAAGTTAACGTACAGCCCTGCCATTAATCTATCATGTTATGCCCATATCACACTTTGATTGTACCTGGAGACCTCTTTATTTGATCTGTCTGTACATCCACTTTGTCCAGCAGATGCTCTATGTGCACAGACAGAGGCTCTTTCGGTCAAAACTGCAGTCGAGGAGAACGACAAAGAGCATTTTGTGGCCTTCGCACGAGTCTACAGCGGTGTCATCAGAAAAGGACAAAAGGTGTTTGTGCTTGGACCCAAATACAACCCGTTGCTGGCGCTCAGAGCGGTGAGCAGTCCTCTGTCTGTCTTTATAACCGCTGACAGCTTCCTTATCCAAGAACTAATGCAATTCATAACATAATCATCCCACAATTAATAATCCTTAACCCTGCTGAACTAGAACTCGGGTACATTTCCAATTAATGTCCACATGTTTGAAGCTGTCTGGAGTTAATTATTACATTATTACCCAGAAATTATTAAAAGACTCCACAATTGAGACATTCATTGAAGTCAGAGTCAGAGTTGAATTTGCATAAAACTCCACCATCATTGACCATTAAGAACGTTTCTCAATTAATAGAGGAAGCGTCCACTTAAACGAAGATGATTCAGTGCTGAATGGTAATGATTGTGACAAATATTGGGGTTGAAAAAAAAAGCTTGTGTTGCTAATTTATTTAATTTAATTTCTATAAAGAAATAGTTGCTCTTTTGAGTCTTATATAGTCACACACAATATCTCAATAATAAGAATGTAACATCTTATGCACAGTTTTTTTTTGCTATTTGTATATAAAAATATATATTTTTTAATATTCAGTAATTTTTTTCATAATTTTTTTCTTCAATAATAATGTTGCAATTTTATATGTATATAGTCACACGCACACACACTGTATCTCAGTAATAAGAATGTTATTAAATCTTATTTACAATGTTTACAATGGCTATATTAGTAGTAGTTTATTGGGATAAACGAATGTTTTTTTTATATATATGTATATAAAAATAGTTACAAATATATTTTATGATATGCAGAATATATTATAATACCTATCTCAATAATAGTAATAATGATCTTATTTACAATGTACAATACTTACAATTACTGCATATGATTCTTTAAATTGTGTATTATAAAAATGATTTAATTGATTTTTATATGTAAACAAATATTTACTGTGTATATATAATATACAGAATGTAATATAATCTCCGAATGATAATAATGTCCTGTTTACAATTTACAATTGCATCAATATTATTATTCTTAATATTATTATTCAAATTAGCATTGTATGTCTTTATATTTATGAATAATTTACTTTTTTTTTTTAATAATAAACATATTCCTTTAAGTATTTATAAAAAAGAATCCTTGTAATAATGTTGTCTGGTAATGTGAGGCCTAATGCTGATTAGTCTTCTTCAGCTGCCTGAGGGTTGTTCAGCAGCTGATGTTTTACCCAGCGTCCCTCACATGGCCCTCTGTACCGTGGACCGCCTCTACCTGCTGATGGGCCGCGAGCTGGAGGAGCTGGAGGAAGTTCCCTCAGGAAATGTTCTCGGTGGGTCATCTGCTTTCTTTGGGTTATAATACAGTATAGTAGAATGACATTTACCTGGGATCACACTTCTCAAAGACAAAACTCTGGTAATATTCTTGCTTTATTTTTGGCTTTACAGTGCACAGTTAGGCAGAAGCACAGTTATAGCAACCCCATGAAATTCTATTGCATGTGAGCGCTCATAATAAAATATTTTCCACATCACAGCTTATTCTGTCCAAGAACTGGCCACTTAGAAAGGGAAATACCTTTGTAAATGGAGCAACTACAGTTTGGTTGTTTTTTTGGTGCTTTTTAGAGGTGGGTATATATGGAATTGACCATGCTGCAATAATAAACTAGCGCTGAAATTCTTAAATATTGGGAGAGAAAGGACCAAAAAACAGGAAATTTTCTTGGTTAAAAATCGCAGATTATTTTTATTTTCTGGGTCAAATGTCCTTGTTTTTCATGGTACATAATTTCTGGTTTATGTGTATGGATAGGATTAGAACTTTTTTAGTTGTTGTCTTAAGGCCCGTTCAGACCAAAGACCTCCAAAGACTTTGTAAATGCTATGAAAGTTGTGTAAAGCTAGACAATAATATTGAAGCTTGGGATTTTGTTATTTTAACAGGGTCAGGCTGTAAAGAGTATTCTTTAGTTAAATGTCTTGTTCAAGGGTGCAATGATTGTGTGCAGTTGTTTTTTCTTTTTTTCTGCACGATTGTACAGCAACCTTCTTGTGAATACCCTGAGCTATCAAGATACATAAAATACATAAAATTACATAAAATACAGTTTCTGGGGAAGTTGTGGCCTAGTGGTTAGAGAGTTTGACTCCTAACCCTAGGGTTGTGGGTTCAAATCTCGGGCCGGCAATACTACAACTTAGGTGCCCTTGAGCAAGGCATTTAACCCCCTAACTGCTCCCCGGGCGCCACAGCATAAATGGCTGCCCACTGCTCCGGGTGTGTGTTCACAGTGTGTGTGTGTGTGTGTTCACTGCTCTGTGTGTGTGCACTTTGGATGGGTCAAATGCAGAGCACGAATTCTGAGTATGGGTCACCATACTTGGCTGAATGTCACGTCAATTTTTTCACACTTAAAAACATATGGTAATATTTTATACATTGTATAAAATAAAATTATATACACAGTTTAGTTTTCATACATTGTGTACTAAATTTTGTTATATTTTAAATAACGTAGTCGAAAAATGTCCATGCAATGCTATATAAAAGGACATATAATATGCTCTACAATGATGTGAAACATTTTGTGTCTGTGTGACCTCAGAAAGGTCTGTTATTCTCCTATCAGCAAGCTCTCTGGCTTTATTTCTGGGTTGCGTCAGTAAACATTCCTAAACAACAGAGTCAGGCTGCAGCGTGAGATGGATTGGCTTTATTATCTGTTGTGGTCTTCACCTCAGTGGTAAAGAGGTGCTCTGGCTCCTCATCTAACAGTGGAAGGGCTGTGTGATTTTCATCCAAGACACTCATAGATCTGAGTCAGTGTCCAGATAGAGGCAGGAGCAATTAAATCTAATTTATGATTCCCAGCGTTCCTAGAGTCATAGACGTGTGTGTGTGTGTGTGGGTAATGCGCTGATGAGACTCATTTCCATTTCTCATTTCCATTCCTCATTCCAAACCTCAGTCACCTCTTGAATGCACATTCAGCTCTCCTTTTTTGCTTTTGTACTCTAATGTGAAATTTGACTATGGTGAAAGTATCAGATATCAAAATATGTAGATATTTTTGTTTTTGGGCCTGAACAGCGCAGTGCTACTAATTATATATAAAGTAGTTTAAAGATAATAAAATCTTATTTATAATTATCTTTTTCAGCCATAATTAAAATATATTTCATTCTAAAATGTATATTTTATGTATTCCAGAATGCATAGACTAACAGATACTTTTTATTGGCGTGTTTTGTTCTAGTTTTGGAAATTCATGGTTGGTTTTACAAGAATTAGCTTTATAAGCATATTTGCTAGAACAAATTGTGCTTGTAAAGTGGTGACCGCTGTATTGAGCTTTATTGGTAGTCACAAATTATTCATGTTTGGAGTTTCAGGTTTTATTGACATGAAAGCATATAATTAATCTATTAAATGCTATAGGTTACAGTTTCAGTTTTGATTTATAACCTCTTATTCAATACCATTTTAAAAGTTGCACGACAGAGGCTTGAAATTGCTTGGGTCTCTCTGCAGTACAATTGATCGACTGCCCAGTCCTTGTTTATTTTATGAGATTTTAATAAATTATGAAGGAGGGGCGCATTAATGTGTCGACATGTTCGTCTAATGCTAGCTCAAGAGTGGAGCGCAGGCACTTGTCAATAAGACGCTACGCCGTTGAGTGAACATTATCGAGCTCTATTTCATAATTCACTTTGAGCATCAGGCCCCCAAACAGCCCTAACCAGATCTGAATTGTCTTAGCGAGCACTCACACAGCACACGAATCAATGGTAATGTGCGCTTTCATAGAGATGCAGGTCAGAGATCGTCGGCTCTGTGTAGGCCATCGTTTCTTAGTTGTTTTTTTGTAAACGCCACGCTCATCGACTGCAGCTTTGAGGGGATGTTGATTGTAGATTAGCCTGACTTCCTGCTTGATTGGGCTGGTTTTTGCAGCGAGGTGTGGAGGAGTTCAAATGCCAGAAAGCCTTTAGATGTGGATGAAAGATTTGTCTTTAAACCACATAACAGGTTAAAAGTGGTGTTTGACCTGGTGTTCAGCTGACTGGACCCTCATAAAGACAAAACTCAAACCAGACGCACTGCCAAAAACAGGCCACGTCACATGACTTAGCGCTGTCATACCGTCCTGAAACCAAGCCCAGGAAAAAAGCGGATGAAAAATAGAGCAAGAATAAGGAGAAAAGAGGACTGAAGGCTGTTGTACGGCTTACTGAAGCTTCCTTCCATCTGCTGAAACTCCACGGAAACAGGAAATGAGGAATTTATGTGACTGTCCCTCTTTCTTCACCAAGGTTATAGAAAATTGGCTTCCTTAAATTTTAAGTTTGAATTTGAACTGAATTTCCATAGGATTGTAATGAAAGGATGAGGAATGTACTGAACTTCATCTTGTAGAAATGTCACAGTCCTAAACATACAGCATGGATTTGCATCAGTCATAAGTAACAATTTGAGAAAAAAATATTTAACTGTTTAGGTGTCATCATTTACTCGCCTCATGTTGTTCCAAATCTATGTCATGATTTATTTATTTTAACACAAATTATTCTGAAAAATGTGGGTTACCAAACAGTTGACAGTACCGTCAGCATTCTTCAAAATATCTTCTTTTGTGTTCAACTACAGAAAAAAAAGTTCATATTTTAATATTATTTATTTATTTGGGAAAAACTTGAGGTTTTAATCTCTCTCTACTTCACTAACTGGAACTTTAGTGCAGTATTAGTTTTAAAGGCTAAATGACGTTCGTTTTATTTCAACATTTTGTCTTTTCTTAAATGGTATCATATAGAGGCTGACCGATATATCGGTTTTGCTGATTAATCGGCACCGATAGTTGATTGCTGGAACTATCGGTTATCGGCAAAATCCATGGCGATAGTTTTCCGGGTTGCGTCCGTTGCTGGAGCGCCTGAGAAGGATTGCAGATTTCAATGCAGCCGACAGAAATCCTGCCACGCCATTCACATAGTTTTCCATTAAATTACATTATATTTGTCGTTGTTAATCATTGATGATGAAACGTTAATCGTTGTTAATGTACATAATGAATTGTGTATTGTGCATTTTCATCAAAAGTTTGTCTTTCTGTGTTTCTAATAAAGTCTGTATGCTTCATTTATAGAGCTATAATATAGATAGCACTTTCTCTTTCTGTTTGCTCCATTTTATAAACACTCTTCTATGCCTCATTGTTCATTCTTAAAGACTGTGTCCATTTAGTGATTAAACATTTTTTATAAAAATAGTCCGGAGTGTGTGTGATACCGGTGACTTCTCCTAGACTCAGCGCTGTGCTTTTATTTTGATTAGGTAATCATCAAGTGTTCAAGAATAAAATCAGTTAAAGTGTGAGAGTATATGTAAGTGTATGTGTATAAATTTAAAGATGTGTATCTTTAAGCATGACTTTCAAATAAGTTAAATCCATTTGTAACCTTAAGATTATTGAAAGATGTGTAAGTATTGTTCCTTGTTGGAGTGTGTTAATTTGAACATTTATTATTAGGGCCCGAGCACTGCAGTGCGAGGACCCTATTGGAATTACTATTACTAGTAGTAGTATGGTTCAGTATTGTTTTTTTAATAAAGCACTATTTTAGTTTTTGCCAAAATCCACTATCGGTCGACCTCAGTATCATATATGTCATTATACTTTTAACTTCTAGTAGATGTGTGTTACCTGTGTCTTAGAGGAGACCGATGTCTACGTTTGTGTTTGCACATCATGCTGCTTTTTTAAAGAACATCCTGTCGTCTCTCTCATCAGGAATATCAGCACAATTATTGGCATTTATAGGAAGTGACATTGTTCGTCCCTGTGGCTTTTCTCCTAACTCACACATGCAGCAGAGCTTGTCTAGTGAACCATCATTTCCCACTTCAGAGCCACCCGCCTGCCTTTGTTCCTTCTCAAACAGGAAATCCAATTATTAAATCCTCATAAAATATGCAAAATGTGTCTCCCCCCACCCACTAGCACACAAACCTGCCTTAAACGACTTCACTGTTATTAATGATCAAGTGTAGTAACCTAAAGAGCAGAATTGAATTTCTGTAATGGAGATGAAGTCATTAATTATGGAGAGATCTCACTCTCGCTGACTCCCACATTTATTTTTGTTTTCTTGAGAAGCTCTTTGTGATATTTTATATTTGAATGGGATTCTAAAGATGCCTGTGGTTGTTTTATCATTTATCATTTCATGCCATTCCTTTGTGAGAAAAGTTTGATTTGGCACGACATGTTTGGCTGAGATTTTTTATTTTATTTTTTTTGGTTTTGGTTTTCTTTCCTTTTATTACTTCTTTGTGGTTTAATATTTCCTGGATTCCAGCTGACATATATATATATATATATATATATATATATATATATATATATATATAATGCCTACATGTCATAATGGATAGTCATCACATGTATCAGAATTAGGCTATCTATTTGCTCGCAAACGAGCAGCTCTGTTTCATCTCGGAGACGCGTTCCATCTTTGCGCCGTGTAAATAGCAAATCCGTCATGGCACGAGCGCAACTGGCTCTTAAAGGGAATGGAAGATGAGACATTAGGAGAATAGGGACAACCTGTTTAGACCATGCGACCGGGCTCACCAACCGTTTTATATATATAATTTTTCTTTTTTGGGTAGCTGATATATAGTGTCACATACTGAACTCAATTTAAAACAATTTTAAGCCTCATTTTATTAATTATTTTAAAATTATTTGTAATCATTATTTTATTTGATATTTTTTATTTTAATTTAATTTCCATGAAGAATGAACAAGTAAAGGAAACACACTCAATGAGCTCATCTGTAATAACTATTTTTAAATGGGTTTTTTGGTCTCTAAAATCTGTTTGGATGAGCCATGTTTAAAACTATATATGTGCTATAGATACACTAATCAAAGATTTATCTTAGCTTAAATTGCTTTTTAAATTTCTGAGAAAATATGAGTGGTTCTTCTGTATGATGTTCTGGCCTCTAGATTTGGATTGGGTCCTTCTTTCAGTGCAGTTCTTGTTTTGGCTGTGTTACTATCCACTAACTGAATATTGTATTTCTGGCCACTTAAAATGTAGTAGCACACACATGATTTGAGGATTCAAATTTGGTTTAAGTACCTTGATTAGATTTTTGGGGTTTGCAAATTACAAATTGCAAAAAAAAAAGAAAAGATTTTAATAAATGTAGCATTACATCACTTGCTCAACAATGGATCCTCTGCAGCGAATGGGTGCTGTCAGATTGAGAGACCAAATAGCTGATAAAAACATTACAATAATCCACACCACTACAATCCATTCTCGATTCAGTAGAGATGACTTTTTCATTGGAGAAACAATATTGGGGATTATGGACTTGTGTTAGCCGAAAGCAACAGTTTTAAGTTAAAATACCCTAATGATGGATTTGTTTGCTACAAACAAGCTTTTCACTTCACAAGATGTTACTAACTGCTGGACTGGAGATATGTTGATTACTTGTGGATTATCGGAATGTTTTTATCAGCTGTTTGGTCTGGAACTATCTGACGGCACCCATTCACTGCAGAGAATACATTGGTGAGCAAGTGAAGCAATGACAAATTTCTCCAAATCTGATCTGCTGAAAAACTCATCCACAAAGAAAAAAGTGCTGAGGGAGCTCAATGCATAACAGTATTACCTCAAGATCTGGCAACCACAACCCAAAAAAACACACACCCATGGTCCACTGCACTTCACCCACCGCAGAGATGACTCTTAGAGCTGAAGAAGCGATACACATGTGAGATCAGAAGAATAAGCAGATGTTTATTACAGGCCTGTGGTACGGGAATGATAGTCTGTTTGATGTGTGTGCAGCGAGAGCGCATGGGTTTTAGGCCGCAATGTGAACCAACCGCCTCACGCTCTGGTTTAAAGTCACGTCAGCTTGCTGCACAGCAGATGAGATGAGTAATGCTGATTCATGGTGGCGAGCTTTGTGAAAACGTTTGTTTTACGCTACAGCGCGTGTGTGCGCATGTTTACTCGTGTCTGGACGGCAGAGCTCTGAGTAAGTGGGATTGTGGCTTGATTTCCCCCTCGGTTATATACAAACTGCAATCAGGACGACCACAGATGTGGCGTGTCATCGAGTGTTTCAGTGACTGGGCAGATGTAGGACGTTTGCTTCGTTGATTGTGAAGTATGCTGGTGGGGATGGGGCCAAAAAAATAAATAAATGTATCTAGACTTATGTTTTGGTAGCATTGTTTTACGTCTTTTGGGTAATTATTATACTTAAAAAAACTAATAATAATAATTAAAAAGAAACTAGAGTATACTGTATGTGACCAATTAGATCACAAAACTAGTTTTTACACAAATATTATGGCTTTAACAACAACAATAGTAATATTTATATTTCATTGTATAATATTTAATATTTTGCTTAGTTTTAATATTTATAATAAAATATATATAAAAAAATACAATTTGTTAATTATAATGAATATAATTATATAAAATATATAACCGTATGTAATATGAAAAGCGATGTGCAAATAAAACTACATTTGAATAAAAAAAAACGTTTTTTATATTCCATATAATATAGTATATATATTATTTTATTATTAATATTATTGCTGCTGTTGTTATTATAATGTTTTTCTTTTTTTTTGTAATATAAAGTTGAAATATCAAAAAAATGCTTATTCGTTTATAATCTGTATCAGTATTGCTCATAAGAAGGCAATGTCCGTCAGTTCCACCATTATTTTTTTGAGATGATTGATGTTTTTGTTGTTGATCTTCCGTACAGTCTATTAAAAGCCTGTGCATTGTTCTCTCTCTTTTTAAATGGTCTAGCAGTCTGTTTACAACAGTCTTGTTTTCAAGATGCTGCGTTGACATACAAATAGTAAAAGTCTCCTTTAACTCACATCTGAAACATATGCATGTTCCTTTTTAAGAAAAATAATTACACAAGACAAGACTGGTCCATTAGTTGTTTAGATAATCGGTTCTTTTTTCGAAGATGTGGCTTTGCACATTCCGACTGAGGAGAGTGTGTGTGAATTTGTTGTGTGTGTGTGTGTGTGAGAGAGAGAAAGATTCACTGACTCATCACTCTGGTGTCCAATCAAGCATGACACACTTTTCCTCTCATTCTCTTGTAAACCCTCATGGACTCACGCAGCTATGAGACACCCTCACCTAAACATCCCCTCCGTGCTCTCCTCCAACTGATTGACCATTTTTCACTTCTTTGTTTTTCATGTCCTCACCCACACACTCTAGTTTTCCCCTCCTTCTCTCCAGCGTGACCTAGATTTTTAACTTGGCGAGGTCTCGCCAGGTTGTTGTTACCATCAACTGATCTGTATTTGAAAATTTGCTTTTGGTGGGTGGAAAAAAAAAAGTTGGACATTTTTCCAGCTTTGCAGCTGTCTGTGAATTTGACGGATGGAATGTGTGTATTCGGGCCACCGTCACCCTTGTTTTCTGTTCTCAGCTCAAAATGCCTCTTTTCTGGAAATTTAAATTTAATTTTTTTCTCCTCAAAGCCATGGAGAAAAGATTGTGATCTTCACCCAACATTATGATTGAAAGTATTGCAGATCCAGGTGAACACTGTCCACACTTCACTCTTAAAAGTAAAGGTTCTTTATTAGCATTGGTGCTTCAGTGAAGGACCATCAAACCAAAAGGTTCTTTCTAGTAGAAGAGGGGTTCTTTGGGTTTTTAAAACTTTCTGTACATAAAAAGGGTTGTTTTGGGAACTGTTTACCGTTTATTTAAATGGTTCTTCTATTGCTTCACTGTGAAACCCCACTCACGGAACCTTCACAATTAAAAATAAAGGTTCTTTACTGCCATCGATGATTCCATGAAGAACCTTTAACATTCATAGAACCTATTCATTCCACAACAGGCTATTTGTAGAGGAAAAAGTTTCTTTAGATAAGATAAAAGAAATGTTCTTTGAGGAACCTAAAATGGTTCTTCTGTGGCATCGCTGCAAAAACCTCCTTATTTACCAGAGTGTAAGAGCATAATGTGTACTTGGATGAAGCTCCGTTCTGATGGGAAAATCAGAAAAGAAAACACAATTTAAATATATGTGTGTTCCTGTACTATCCACCAAAATGAAATCTGTGTCCTAAAACAGAATCGTTTGAGAAGCACTGTCCTCGATCATGTCGACTAGAGGTGCTTCTTTGTTCTTCTCTGTTCCTTCTGTAGCTTCTCAGCTCTCTGTTCGTTCCAGTAGATGGCGATAAAGAGTAGATGGTCTGACCCTCATATCCTGTCAGATAACAGGAACAAGACCTCTGAAAACAGCTCCTGAAGTTCGGCTTCCACTGCAGACACAATGACCCGGCAATCTCTCGTCTGAAATTAAAGTTTAATAAATGGAATGACAATGATCTTAATGGTTGAATCTCATGGAACCTGTCAAGAACATAACTAGGGTCAGGATTTCACTTCAGGATTAATATATATATATATATATATATATATATATATATATATATATATATATATATATATATATATATATATATATATATATATCATAATCATAAATGAAAATATGTATATATTTGTAAAGTATCTTAAGCACACTTAGTGTTCATTATTGGCAAAATGATTTTGCAGTGAACACTTTCCAAAAAATAAAAAATAAAAGCAAGCATAAACAAAATCAATTTAAGTGAATTTGACCCAGACATGTTCTTAACATGTTATGTGAGATTCGGTTTATAATAGATCTACAAGAGGAATCCCACCAAAGCCTCTTGAAAACCCTGATGCGTGTTATATAAAGGGAAAGTGTTGCATCCGTTCCACACCGCTCACCTGAGATACATGAGAATGTCTGGAGTCTTGTCTGTGTTGTGGTCCAGTATGTTTTTATGAGGACGTTGTGAGGATAGAGAGCGAGTGACACAGAGAGAAGGTTCTGGAAGCTGCACATGCCTCACAGATGTGAATGCCATTAACTGGGCTGAATTGCTGAGTGCGGTGATTTCAGTCTTCACTTCACCACATGTCTTACAATACTGGGCCTTGACCAGTTCTCACACACACAGAGGCATCAAATGTTCCACTGGCTGCACAAACACATGTATCTGATTGTTGAGAACACACATTTGGCCCTGAAACCTGTTTGAAGAGCTATTTACAATCTAATGACTCGGCCAAACCCGGAGATGTATATGTTAACATAAATTAAAAGAATAGTTCACCAAAATGCAGATGAATTTGTGTCTTCATGGGAACAGATTTTGAAAATGTATCATTTCATCGCTTGCTCACGAATGGACCCTCGGCAGTGAATGGGAGCCGTCAGAATGAGAGTTTAAACATCTGATAAAAACGCCACAATAATCCACAGGTAACTCCAGTCCATCAATCAACATCCTGGGAAGAGAAAAACTGGATGTTTGTTAAATGCAAATTCACCCAAGACATTTTTATGTAGCTTCAGACTGTCGCTTTCGGCTAAAATTATCCAAAATCCATAATATTTCTTTCTCAGGTGAAAACATCTTGTCTCAATAAGGAGAGAAATATGCAAAGATCAAGCACAAATTAGAAGCAGAACAGTTTTAAACAAAACATATGTTGGGTTTTGGTGTGGAGACAACAGAAGATGGACTTTTTCACTGGAGGAAGTGTTATTATGGAACAGAAATAACGGCTTTAAAACGCATTAATACTATAATGGATAGGTTTCTTAAAAACATGCAGATTTTCACTTCACATGATGTTAACTGATGGACTGGAGTGGATTACTTGTGGATTATTGTGATGTTTTTATCAGCTGTTTGGACTCTCATTTTGACGGCACCCATTCACTGCAGAGGATCGACTGGTGAGCAAGTAATATAATGCTACATTTCTCCAAATCTGTTCCGATGAAGAAACAAACTTATCTGCATATATATATATATATATATATATATATATATATATATATATATATATATATATATATATATATATATATATATATATTTGTTAAATAAATATTTCACTTTATGTGTTTTAAACTTTAAGCAGGGTTCTTCTCACAGTCAATGAAAACCTGGAAATATCAGCCAATGTCAAATGGAAATCATCTGTATGATCATTCTTTTTAATCTCTCTCCAGGAATCATGAACGACTGGAAAAGTCATAAAAATGCATTGGTCAAAAGGTGTTGGCACCCTGTTTAAGGTCTGTTTCCCCTGATTCTTTTCCCCATTGGATCTTTTAAGAGCTCTCTTTCTGCCAATGAAAGGAGACATATGACTTAATATCCGTACAAATCACTGGGAAAAACAGGAAACAACACATGCTCAGACACGCACATGCACTTCTTGTGGTTGTGACATCTACGCTCTCTTTCTATTGTCTGTGTTTGTTTGCGCTGCTGGGTTTGACAAGCGCATTGTGTTAAGTGATTTATTGGATTAAGTTGTATCTTGCTGATCTTACTGTTAATAATCACTGCAGGCTTCATGTTAATGATGTTCATAATTACATGCATACTGTACATTACAAACATTGAATCATTACTACTGAGGGTTTTGTGTCAGTGAACTTTTTGTGCTTCATTAGAGGCTGACTTTTATTGTAACTAGGCCCAGGGGGAATCTGCAGATTTTTGAAGAATATTTATATATATTTTGCAGGTTTCTAGAGGGGTAATAATAGATTAACACATGATAAATAATAACTAATGCCAAATTTTAAGAGACATGTTGAAATTAGCATCTGTATTTGTTTTGCATGGCAGAAAAATGTGTTTGTTTCCTACTACACTAATTAATTCTCACTATGTATTTATTTAAATATACCCACTTGCTCGTTATGCAAATTGTTAATCAACTTCTATTATTAATAATAATAATACTTCTATTAATTTATCAGCTTACCATGTCATTATTTGCATTATTAATTGATTATTAAGTCTGATTCAACAGATTGACAGTTGATACAGTGTAAAATAAAATTCATAGAACATTATCAGTGATGCTGACAGTCCCTATAATTTATCTGACTTTATAGTTCACTATATAATATTCGACCGGGTTTAATTGACCAAACTATAAAAATATAAAAATATAAAAATTGGTCTTGACCAGACATAGGATTTTGATTGGTTCCAGATCACTTTTTTTTGTGGTGTAGTTAATATGTTAACAAACTTGACTGGCCTCATATGTTGTGCTGCTTGCCAGAGCAACGTTTTCGAAATGCATCAAGGCAATTTGACTATTTTTCTTCTGTTGTGGAGCAAGCAAGAGATCTTAGTGCCAAGAGGCTTCTGGGAAACTCAGACCTTCTATTTATAACCCGAACCCCAAACAATTTGGAGTCATCAAATCGTTCATCAAGAAAGATGTCCTCGCTCTATTTCCCACTAACGCTGGGGAAAACAGCTTTCATTTGCTGGTCATGCGGTTGTGAAATTCAGAGGTCGTTTGCTGTTCAGTTCATCCATGTTGAAATGAGTATGTAGCTGTTAATTAGTCAGTCCACACCAGATTTTTATTACCTGCGTCTGTGTTTGTCTCTGTTCCACTCTAGAGATCATTCAGCCTCTAAATGATTTTCCAGGGTGATGTTGCGAACATCCAGCGCAAAACTGGTGACCATAGAGATGGTTGCCAACATAGTTTTGCTTCTTAAGAGGACAAAAATACACAGATCAGATCTATTTAGTGTTTCAGTATTTATGCAAACACCTACAAACATTAGTCAAGCAGAATACTGCAAACCTCGCTTTTAAAGGGATAGTTCACCAAAAAAAATAAAAAATCTGTTGTTTCAAACCTGTATGAGATTGATTCTTCTGTTGAACACAAAATAAGATATTTTGGAGAATGTTGACGCCCAAACAGCAATTGACTTCAATAGTATGAAGAAAAAAAAACAATATGGAAGTCAATGGCTACCGGTTTGGAACAAGAGGACGCTGAGTAAATATGACATAATTTTCATATTTATGACATAATAAGTTAGCTATAGATGGATGGTAGGTCAGTCGGTCGGTCAGATATTTGCCTTGTAAAAATGATGGGTAATTGGTAGGATTGCAGGATGTTTCCTTATGGTGTTATTGTTAGTTCTAACGTTATGCACTCAATGAAATGCTCAGTCTGTAATGGCTACTTGTCCTCTGTGCTTAGTTTCCAGCGGTTCATGTTCGCGTGACCGTCCACAGTTGCCTGGTGCTCTTCTGAGTTCTCTTTGTCTGGCTGACTGAGCATCGATAGACTAATTGCAGGTTATCCTTCTGTCTCTGGCTGGAGGCATCAATAACAAACTCTTTTATAGCAGTTAATTGGCTTATTAGCAACTCGCTAAGTGCTGCATCGTCAATCAAAACCAGACGGCAATGTCTGAAAGAACGTACACAAGTCAACATTTTGCAGAGCGTAACATCAACAACTGTGAAGAATACTTGTGAATGAATTCGCTCTTGCCATACGTTTTGGATGTGCACTGAAATTATGAAGGAAATAACTTCACACTGGCAAAATTATAGTAATCTACATTGTTTGAAGTCTCAATTTGTCAGTAATGGCTGCTTTGTTGTGAGAGTCTGAGGGAAGCTAAATTTAGCTCTTTTGTTCAGCGTCCATGCAGAAGTAAGACAGGATCATGGCTCAGGAACATGGCGAGGTGGCTAATAAGTGGCGCGATCTCTCTGGGTTTCCCATAATAGCTGGAGGTTTTAATAGGCAGGAGTGCAGCTGCAAGTGTGCGGCTCTGTTTGCTCGAGCATGGCGAGAATGGCTTTCTCGGAGCTGAGCCAGCTTGCAGAGGGCAGTGTGGACCCTGCTCATTCAGGTGCCAGGGCCTGCTCGAGGAACCTGACTGTTACTGGCTTTCAGTTCTACACTCGTTCACTAATTCTCTTTCCTCTCTCTCTTTCACATAGACCGTTGTGTAAGCTGTTTTTTTTACCACCTGAGGTCAAATACTGTATTTGTATTTTGTATATATATATATCTGTATTTTCTTTCTTTCTTTCTTTCTTTCTTTCTTTCTTTCTTTCTCCAACCCAACATTTCTGTTTCCTTCCATCCTTCTTTTTGTTTTTGTTCCTTTCTTCCATCATCCATCTGTCTATACTTCCTTTTTCCCATCCATCATCCATCCATCCTTCATCAATCTGTCCATTCTTACTTTTTATTTCCTTCCTTCTATTCATCCATTATTTTTCTTCCTTTTTTATTATTTGCTTTCTTCATTCAACATTCAATACATCTCATCTTTCTTTCTTTCTTTCTTTCTTCCCCATCCATCCATCCATCCATCTATCATTCTTCCATCCTTTTTTATTCCCTTTTCCATAATTTCCTTCCTTCAGTCATTCCTCTCACGTCCTTATCTTTCTTCCATCATCGTTCTTTCTTTCTTTCTTTACTCATCCATCCATCCATCATTCATCCATCCTTTCTTTTTCTTCCCTTTTTCATAACTTCCTTCCTTCAGTCATTCCTCTCAAGTCCTTATCTTTCATCCATCCATCCATCCTTCTTTCTTTCTTTCCATCCATCCATCCATCCATCCATCCTGTCCATCCTTCCTTTCTTCCTTCATCTCTGTTCTTTCCCTCTCATTTCCTCCCACACTTCTGTACTTGAGGCTCTATCATTAGACTTGCCCGAATCTCAAATATGAGCGTTGATTGTATATTTATAAATCCAGACAGCAGTAGGAATCAGAACATCGTGTGTGTGTGTGTGTGTTTTTTTTTTGTCCAATCATTTTTTGCGTCTGGTTTTGATGAGGGTTTCATTAGGGCCCATCATGTCCACTGTTTACTGGTAGAATGTTATAACCACATCTTGTTTTCAGATCGTGACAGCATTCAGAAGTATTTAAACAAAAGCAGCTCCATCCAAGCATCAAGTCTCATCCTGTCCATGCAATCATGTGTTTGTGACCATGGTTACATTTAAACAGAAGCAGTGTTGATGTTTCTGCTTTAAAACTTTAAGCTTCTCAGAATTTAATAAACTAATCTAATAGGAAGTATCTGTGCTAAAAAGGGTTATATTCAAGCTCTTAAGGGGTTTCACAGAAACTTTTATTTGAGGGGACTGCATTTAAGAATTTACTCAGGTGATAGCAGTAATGTAACCTTTTAGTAATGTCTTAACTTTTAGAATACACTAAAGTTAAGATTTCCAAGGTAAGACTTTTTAAATGGTAATTCTTTAAAGTTTCTTATTCTAAACAAGACTATTTATTTGACCAAAAATATTGTAAAAAAAAAACAAAACGTTATATTGTGAAATATTATATATATATATATATATATATATATATATATATATATATATATATATATATACTTTCTATTGTATTATATTTTAAAATGTAATATATTTCTGTGATGCAAAGCTGCATTTTTGGCATCACTACTTAAATCTTCAGTGTCTCAGAAATCACTTTTATATGTTGATTTGGGGTTGTGAATCATTTTCTTAAATTTTTTTTCTTTGTTTCTTCTTTATTTTTTTATACAAAGTTCAAAAGAGCAGCGTTTATTTAAATTAAAAAAAATGCTGTAACATTATAAATGTATTTACTGTCACTTTTGATCAAATTAATGCTTCCTAGTTGAAAATATACATTTCCTTCCAATTAAAAATATTATTTTTTAGTTTAATCCGATGTAGTCAGAGCAGTATTTTCATACTTTAAAGGCAGAATTGATCCAGCATTTATTCAGAACTCATCTGAGGGTAACAGTGAAGTTTGAATCATGCATGTGTCCATCAGCTTGTTTAGAATTAGTGCATTTATATAATCTTTCATCAAAATGTTCCCTCATCTAAGTTTCGTTTTACAATAACTAATAATTTATAGTTAATCCCACAATAACCCCAACATCATCCCGGGAGCGTCATTCCATCCGTCTTTTCGGTATAAAAAAACAAGGGTTAGCAGAAATCTGAGTCTTCAAAGACAGGCTGTGGAGACAACCAGCTCAGCACAGCACAGTCACGGTCGCCCCCCGCTGCTTTGTGGATTTACCCATCTTTCTGCGATTGTTCACAAATCTTCCCCCTCTTAATCTGCTGCTGTCGTTTCAAACCGTCTGCCCCTGTGAAATCAGGACGCTTCCACGAGTTCATGTTTCCACGGGTCTTTGATAGACACAGATGGTGTATTTAAAGCAGCACAGAGTGAGATTAAGATTTTATTAGCAGCGTGGAGTTTCAGCCGCGGTTGTTAAATGGTAACCCCATAGACACTTGTAGTGGGATTTGGGTAATAAATGATCTTAGATGTCTGTGAGACAGGGAGAAATAGATTTCAAGTTTTTTGGGGGGGGTTGATGTTGGTACGTTTGGGACACAAAAGCCATGAACTTTGCATGTTGTTTGCTCTGGTTACATTTAAATAGATTACTTCAAGAGAACAAAATGGTGTTCTAGATCCTTGGATACATTGCTGTTTTCTAAAACTAGGTTATTTCAGCCTCAAAATTTTCAAAAGATGACTGGTTTATAATTATGAGCACTTGTGAGGAAGCCTTAGACATGTGGAAGCAGTTGAGAAAAACAAACAACACTGGGAGATCTGAATGTGTGTTGAGGTTGGCAGTGCCAGGGTGAGCTCTGTTTATTTAGTGCCCACCAGTTGCCATTTCTACAGGTCAGTAGGGCTCTGATTTCAGTCAGCTGCCCTCTTTTTCATTTCCCAGTACCAGATTACAAACCCTCACTAATATTAACATAACATTTTATTTTTGTAATTATTTTGTATCAAATAAATATGCTGAATATGCCATAATGTTTCAGACTTCCAAGCTGTTTTATGTTTTTGAAAGAAGTCTTGTAAGGTCACCAAGGTTTCACACACACACACACACACACACACACACACACACACACACACACACACACACACATTTGTTTCTGTGAATTGTGGGGAATTTCCATAGACTTTTATTCTGACCAAATTATATTTTCTATCCCCTAACCCTAAACCTACCCCTTACAGAAACCCTGTTTGGATTGTTACACTTCAGATAAGCGTCATTTACTCAAAAATTCTAGTAAAAAAAAAGTCAGGTTTTACCATCCTTTACCATTGTTTTTGCTTCTTAATTTGCTTCCAATTATGCTCTTTTACAAAGTCTTGATTTTGTTCTGGGGTTGTACTAGAACATGGTCTTATGCTTGGTGGTTCGAAAAATGCATTAATTTTCATATCATTCAACCTGTTCAACACAACATCAATAACACTGTAAAATACAATGACAAACTTGTTTACACAACACTTAACAAAAATGAGTAAGATGATTCATTGCATAGACCACATGTTGTATTATACTGACTAATAAATTACAGAACGTTTAGCAAGCACAGGAATCAAAAAATAATAAAAGAGAGCTTCCATAAAATAACGTGAGATAAACAGCAAAGATAACAAGATTTTTTAAATAAAAAAAAAAAAGGAAAAACTAAACTTGCTGACAATGACAGTGCTTGCATGTTCTTTTGTCCACAATAATGCCAAAATGTTTACCTTCTCTGGTTTAAGAACCCATCACACAGCTTCATTCATCAGGCTGTCAGGAAGCTGAACTCCCTCCCGAACTTGCCCCTTCCCCTCTTTTGCTTCAGGCACCACTGAACTCTGAACCCCCTCCCCTCTTTTGCACCCCCACCTCCCCACTAACAAACTGTGACCTGCACCAGACACTTTGTGCATCATTGGTCTGCTCACTACCCCCATTCTACTACCTCTTCAGTCAGTTTAAAGAACTGCTCTCTGAGCTTTTTGTCACTTTAATCAGACTGAATAAACTTCTCTGAACTACACTAATTTTATCTATACTGTTTGTTTACTTTACTGGTTTGCATTCTATTTGCCATGTGTGTTTTGCTGTATGGGTACCATTTGCTGTACCAAAAAAAAACAGCATTAAGGGACCAGTGGATGGAGTTTATTTTTACAGAGCATCAACGGAGTTGTGCAAGTTTTTGTGTTTGTTCCCTGCATTTCGAAGATGCTTGTTTTACAAAAAAGGCCCAGTTTGACACCGGATTTGCACATTGTTTATTTCTTAAGGATAATGCAGTCCCAACGAAAAAGGGTCACGATCGTGTGTTGGAACCGCATGTGGTAAGTAAAACTGCTTCAAATATCTCTGTGTTGTTAACATAGCTATCGGCGCGTAAGCACATCAAGTAAACAACATGCAATGTTGTCATCAAACTGCACTTTACACATGTACAGCTTAAAAAAAAAAAAAAGACGACAAAGTGGAACTTAGTCATTTTCCAAAACCGCTAAGCAAATATATACAGTTTCAGTACATACCACATAGAGACGTTGTTGCTGATGCTGCTCTTGTTAAATTTCAGTCTCTGGATCTGATTCTATATCATAAATATACGGCTGAATCTGACTGTTAGCCATGGTTTGTTTTGGATGATGGTTTTTTTCCTCACGGTAATGTCACGGCTTCCAAACGCTCTCAACGCAAAAGTCTACTGGCGCTCATGATTCTTTAGCTCCGCCCACACATCACGCCTCCAGCCAGTCGTGTTTTTCCGGGAAAAATCGGTACAGACTATCTTTCTCTTATGAATATAATGAAACTAAAGACTTTTTGGAGTTATGAAGGATGCAGTACTACTCTATAGGTACTCAAGATTAACAGGATATTGAGTGAAAACGAGCATTTCACCCCCCCTTTAATTATAAATTTTTAACATCTGATTTACCCTTAAAAGTTGAAATAGTAATGTTGTTTCACAGGTTCCACAAAAATAGGAAGCAGTACAACTACTGTTTTCAACATTGATAGTAATAAAAAATGTTTTTTGAGCAGCAAATTAGAATGATTTCTGAAGGGCAATAAATCCTGGATTAATGATGCAAAAAAATTCAGCTTTGTATCACAGGAATAAATTACATTTGAAAATATATTCATTTATATAGGTTAAGTTTATTAAGGTCTATTGTGTGTTCGTGTGTGCGTGCGTGTGTGCGTTTGTGTGTGTGTGTGCCTGCATATGTAACAGTTGTAGAACAAAGGCTTGTTTAAGAGCAGAATGATGGAAGTGACTCACTGATCACTGACGTTCCCCACAGCACCCGGACTGAGTGTATACAGGAACTCCTCATGTGTATGTGTTTTATTTTTGGTTTAAACACTGCTGTGTGTGTGTATCACACTAATGCTTGCTAAGCAGAACCTTCTACATGCCCTCTAGTCAGAAGTGGTGTCATGGAGGCCTGTCAGAGCACAGACGAGAATAGTTCGTTTTACTGCTCTACTGAGCGTTTATCTCCTCTGCATATTGCTTTCTCTCTCACACTCTCCGGAGCTATTTAGAAAGTCGTTCAGGTGAATTACTGAAGGAGTGCGGCCCGACTGCTCTTCAGAAAGATTACTGTGCTAGATGTGCTTCATCGTGATGTAGATTCACTGCACCATGTTAAAGTCTTTTTCCGGTTTTCTTTTAAAGACCCTATAGAATGGTGTGACAACTAGATTTTCTTTCCCCTTGTTGACATATTTGATTGAAACAGGAGCAGGTGACATATATTGAAGAGTGTGTTAATTGTTTGTTATTCACAATATAATTACAAAATACAACTTGCAGTGAAATGTGCACATACATATAAAATACGCAATAGGACAACATTTTGGATACATCCTGAGTGCAGGATGATATCATTATTTTTGGTCTTTTTTTATTTTATTTTTTAAGTTTGTCTTAATACACAGTCAGATTCCACTTATTTAAAGCATAACAAATAAAGCAACAAAAAAAGCTTTGTTTTTTGTGCTTTTTTACTTATTTATAGATATTTTAACTTGAAAACAAGACAAAAATACTCATTAAGAATGATAATTTATTTAGTTTAATTGTATTTAATTCAGTTGTATTTTATTGCAGTCTAATAGTTAATCCTTACAGCTTTTAGGAGTTAGCTAGCAAGCATGAATAAATAAAAGTAAAAAAGAACTCTGTAATCTTTTTGTCGGGAAAACACATATTCACTTAAAACTAAGAGTTTTCCATCCACAAACTCCTTATTAGCTGCTTATTAATAGTTATCAATGTAGATGTTAAGTTTAGGTATTGGGTCAGGTTATTGCATCTAGAATAAACTAAGTACAAATAAACAACCGCTTTGCTAGTAATATGCATGCTCTTAAAATAAAGTATTACCATCTCTTTTTATATTAAGTACCTTCTTTAAATTCGTCAAGGAGCTTTATTTGAGGATATGGCAGGATGTTGAGCTCTTACCTCACGTCTACCTCTCTCCACACAATGTTCATACTGTTGCTCCCTGTACAGAATCACTCACTTCCTCTACATGGCTGTTTCCTGTGGTGACGGCGGTCATATTGCCGCCACATGCTGCCTGTCAGAGCTGTTGCAGATATGTTGGGGATGTATGTGAGGATGTATAAGTGCCTCCCCATGTCCACCGCTTCTCATATGCTGCTTTTTATCTCTCTGTTTATTTTGTGTGTTTTTTTGCACGTCCTCTCTTTTTCCTGGTCGCTCTTGTGTTGTGGTATAATTAGTGGTGATCTTTAGGGAAAAGTAAGCGTGTGTGTGTGTGTGTGTGCAGAAGACTAATGTAATACAATATATTCCGTGTGTGTTTCTTGGCCAAAGGGCAAGTCTGTCTCGGCCCCTCATGATCCTACACATCCACATCTGTCAAGTTTAGGAGAGGGACTTTCCACTGAAGGGACTTTCCATGGTGCTCCGTACAGAACCAGAAAGAGCTCTTTTCCACAGCTCCATATGATCCCCCTGTAGAATAGCCATCGCTGCTGAATGCTACTTTACAAGCCAAGGAACCTGGTCGCTCAATTTTATTTTGACTAAAGGGATTTGGGTGTAATTTTACTGAATAAAATCAAAAAAGTGAGACTGCCAGCATGAATTTAACAGCTCCTTAATCTATAATAGCTGGTTGAGATTGTGTCATTAGTGGTGCTTGCTAAGTGCTGGAGTACAAAAGGCTGTTTTGAGTTTATTTGCATGCGAAATACCACAGCACTTTCCCAACACAAGCTTCCTCATCCATGAGGACATTAGAAAACCTACAATTTATGCAAACAAAATACATTTAATTAAGAAGCAACACTGTGCTAGGTTCATTTTCTCAAAATAAAAGTTTGGTTTGTTTTCAGTTTGTTTTCTTACACTGGAATATTTTTTTCAACTTAATGTAAGTATAAAAAGGGTAAATCAAGTAAAAAAAAAAAGCTTATTTTAAGATAGTCAATGGAAACAAGTGTAAATGTCACATGCAGCATTGCTTTTCAAGTAAATTTGTCTTTTTAAAATCTATTTTTTTTTTAACCGGAAAACAGCACAAAGTATAGAAAAATATAAGAAGATAATCATAGGATATTTTGCACTGCAACAGTTCATTCTAACAAATGTAATAAGTCAATAAAAAAAAGACTAACTGTCTAAGAACGGAGAATCTATGAAATTATTACATATTTTCTGATAAAAGATTTGTTGATGTTCGGTTTTGTTTAAGGTTATTTTCATTGCTCTTCAGCGACTATCAAAATTCATTAATAGTATTTTGTTGTGAAGTTAATTAACAAATTAACATAAAACATTGTTTATGAAATTAATGATAATTCTTCTCAACCTGTGACTTTTTCACACATATTAATCAAAACATTTTACATTTTATTTTTGCTCAATTGAATAATAAATAAAAATAAATATATTTGTATTGCCTTGGCAAGCACCACTAATAAAAAAAGTATTTTAAAAATGGTAAATCTACCTAAATAAAAATGATGAACAACAACAAACTATTCGTAAAAATTGAGGGGAAAGAATTCAAGAGTGTTTTCATGGTATGAAAACTTCAGAGAAAGTAATGCTTAATGAGAGTTTGCTCCAGATTCACGTTTTTTTCCTTCTACAAAATCTGCCAAGGAACTCAAGGAAAAAAATCCTTATCCTTCTGAAGCCAACTTCACCAAACTATCCGCTTATGAGTCCAGTGCTGGCACCAGTGGACTCTGTGTGGGGAGGCGCAGTGTCTGCAGAACTCACCCACAAGAGATTCATCTCATGCCTAATCACCTCACTAAAGCACTGAAAGCCTCGGAGGAGCGCTGAGGGTCAGGTGAGACTCCCAATCTCACCGGTCTGATGGAAATGCCATTCACCGCTTTTTTGAGTATTCACCACTTAAAGCAACAACGTCTTGGACATTTTCAAATGGTAAAATGCTAAAGAATAAGGCAACCACTTTGTTGATGTTATTTATTGGTTTTCTTTGAAGTCACAGGTTGCTTTTAAGAATGGTGCTGGTTGATACTATATAAATGTGAGGTTTTCAATCAAAAGTTTAAATACACATGCTTGTTTCTCTAGCTGTGGTTTTTATGTTGGACCTCTTTTTTTCCTTGCGAAGAGCTGTCAAAATGTTCAATAGCTTTTTTGTAGTCAAGACGTTATAAGGTGTGTGTTTATACAGTAAGTGATTTTCAAAAATAATAGACCTGCTCTGAAAAATATTCATTGGAATAAAAAAAAATGACAGCTAACCCTGTTCTCCATGGAATTACCATTTGATTCCTTCTCTTTACAACAGTACTGTTATAATACTTTGTGAGCGTAGACTATATTTTATGGATATGCAACTGATTTGCATTGTATGATTGTTCCACCAAATATTTGCACAATCACATACACACTGATATATATATAAAATTTAATAATTTCCAACTAAAATAATGAAATAATAAATAAATAGAAATATGTATTTACATTATTACATATATTAAGAATTCTCTTCTGCTCACCAAGCCTGCATTTATTTGATCCAAAATACAGCAAAAGCAGTAATATTGTGAAATATGTTTACTATTTAAAATAACAGCTTTCTATTTGAATATATTTCAAAATGTAATTTATTCCTGCGATTTCAAACTGAATTTTTAGCATCATTACTCCAATCACATGATCCTTCAGAAATAATGATAATATTCAGATTATTATTATTAATAATTATTATTATCATGTTCAAAACAGCTGAGTAGAATTGTTTCGGGTTTCTTTGATGAATAGAAAGTTCAGAAGAGCAGCATTTATCTGAAATAGAAAACGTTTGTAACATTATGAATCTTTATCATCACTTTTGATCAATTTAAAACATCCTTGTTAAATAAAAGTATTAATTTATGTAATTCCCATTTGTTATACACTGATTTTCTGTCATGGACCTCCTGAATTAGCCTTAGCCACCCCATGTATAAAACTCTAGCTCCGCCACGGTCTGTGAGGCATGTTTTCACTGAGTTTCGGTTCATTTTTGTACTCCTGTTAAAGACGAGTCGCAGAAAGTGCATCATGTTTGTTTTTATGAAAGCACAATGTTTTGTTGATATATTGAGTGCACACAAATAAAAGTAGACCCTTTGCAGTTATGAATGATGTATTACTCTTACCTTTATGAGCATAAATCATAAAAAAAATCAATTTATGAGCAAGTATCCACTGAAAAATATGCAAGTGATCACACTGGCATCTCCGCACTAACCATTGGATATAGCGCGCATTTATCTGGGTCTAACTGGGGTTGAACTGTTTTATATCTATAGATTTTATTTAAGTCGTGATGATTTGAGAAGGCTAAATTGATCAAACATAGGCTCACTGTCTGCCAGCTGGTTTAGCCAAGGCCAAAGGTCAAGAAGGCCAAACTACAGGAGTTGGCCATCCGAGGGGCATGTGATTGCAATGGAGGATAGTCTATAAGACTCCGAGCCACGAGATGTTCAGTTTGAAGCCCTTAAAACACTTAACTCAGATTTTCCTTTTGTTTCATTTATCTTTAGATGTTTTAAAGTTTAAATTTCAGCTCAGTCAAGCACTTTAAGCACCAGCACTTTTTCAGTAAGTTACCTTTCTTGTAGAATTGTGCTTCAAATAAAGAACATAATGTTGACCAGATTGTTAGTTAATCATTTAGGCTACAAGTCAATATTACCTATATAGACAGCGATAGAAAAAAGAAAAAAAGTTGACTTGTAAAACCGCAGTGTTAAATGTGATTCGGTGGAAAATTTGGGTACACTTAACCTTTTGTACTGGTGCCCTTAAGAAAAAACGTTAGGAGCACCAGTGCCAAAATTTAGTCTAGAGCCCTATTTATATATTTGTGTGTGTGTGTGTGTTGTGTTGTGTTGTGTTGTTTTAGTGCTAGTCAACTTTAATCGCTTTTTTACTTTATTATGAAACTGATTGCCAAGAAAATCACCTTTTCAGATAAAGAACTTGTACCAGATTGTAATGACATGGAGATGAGTAAATGATGACATAATGTTTATTTTTGTGTGAACTTTAAGCAATGTTTCCTTTTTGTTGAATGAAACTGAGATGGATAAAAAATAGCTGATTTTATGTCCTAACTACCGCTTGCTGCATTCATGACAGTATCTTTTATGATGTCAGACTGGAAATGGAAAGGATAATAAATACCTCATTATTATCAAATTAATACCTCAACAGGGTGTCAGAGAGACTGAATATGTTTAGTTAACACTTTTCAAGCTATCCGTCAGTGTTCGATACCCCAGTGATTAAAGCAGGTCTGACAGTCTGGACCGGGATTTAAAAAGAAATTGATTATATAAACAGTCCAGTTCTGCAGCCAAAATCCATCTATTCTTTATGGATATCTCTCGTCTCTTACCTCTGAACACGGGCCGCACTTGGCATCAAAAACAAAGCCTTGTGCCTGTGCTGTAAACAACAAACGAAGCAAGACGTAAATCACAAACTCTCGCCGATGACATCAGCCTCCTAATTCTAACCACGTCCATCTCATACAGGAAAAACACAGAGGGAAACAAAGGGAAGGGAGTGTTTGAGGGGAAGTGACAAACTCAAAGATGGGTGGCCAGAAATCAATTATTTGAGCAAGCTTGAGAAAGAGGAAGAGCCCTGCTATTGAGGAGAAGACTAACAGGTGTGAGAGAGGTTTAAAAGTTCTGAAACTAGTCAAATTTGACATTGTTTTTCAATGACTCACTTTGAATTGTGATTATTAACTGTCTAACCTTGCAGATTGCACTCATTTTTCATGAACCACACTTCTGTTCAAAAGTTTGGGGTCGTAAGATTTTTGTGATGTTTAAGAAAGTTTCTTATGCTCACCAAGGCTGCATTTATTTGATTGAAAATACAGAGAAAAATTTTTTATAATCTGAAATATTCTTTACAATTTCAAATAAGTATTTCATGTTGTATTATGATTTAACCTGCAATTTATTCCTGTGACCAAAGCTGAATTTTCAGCATCATTACTCCAGTCTTCAGTCTCCTTCGGAAATCATTCTGATGTGCTGCTCAAGAAATATTTCTTATGATCAATGTTGAAAACAGTTGCTGTGCTGCTTAATATTTGTGTGTATGTACAAAAGAGCAGTGTTTATTTCAAATGCTACTCTTTTGTAACATTAAAACCTTTGATCAGTTTAATGCAC